>NC_046351.1:600000-822500 GCF_000738735.6 Corvus cornix cornix | reverse complement strand
GCATCGTCCGGCAGCCCTGGGGCAGGGCAGGGGATGGCACAGCCCTGGGGCAGGGCAGGAGATGGCAGAGCCCTGGGGCAGGACAGGGGATGGCACAGCCCTGGGGCAGGGCAGGAGATGGCACAGCCCTGGGGCAGGACAGGGAATGGCACAGCCCTGGGGCAGGACAGGAGATGGCACAGCTCTGGGGCAGGGCAGGAGATGGCACAGCCCTGGGGCAGGACAGGGGATGGCACAGCCCTGGGGCAGGGCAGGAGATGGCACAGCCCTGGGGCAGGACAGGGGATGGCACAGCCCTGGGGCAGGACAGGGGATGGCACAGCTCTGGGGCAGGGCAGGAGATGGCACAGCCCTGGGGCAGGACAGGGGATGGCACAGCTCTGGGGCAGGGCAGGAGATGGCACAGCCCTGGGGCAGGACAGGGGATGGCACAGCCCTGGGGCAGGACAGGCGATGGCACAGCCCTGGAGCACGACAGGCAATGGCACACCTCTGGCACGAGGTCTGGCACAGCAGGGTGACCCCGTGTTCCTGCCAGAGGGTCACACAGCGGTGGAACAGTTGGGGGAGCAGGACTGGGTTCCCCCTCCTGTTACCCCAGGGCTCTCCCTGGGCACTGGTGCCCAGAGGGGGTCAGGTCTGAGCTGCTGCAGGTCCTTGGGGTCTGTCAGAGCAAGACCTTAAGGCTCAGCCATGGAGTTTTTAATTTGCAGATCAATAACTAGATAATACTAATGACAGTGTCAATGCAGCTCAAACCCCTCGAGGTGCAGTGGGCTCCCGGAATCACTGGGAAATGCAGAAAACACAAAACCTTCAGCTGAAACACACCTGCAACCCTGGGCCACCTCCCACCTCCCACTGAACACCCCTGGTCTGCCAGGGCCCAAGGCCAGCCTGGACCGGGGGGAAGAGCTGAAGGGTTCTCTGGTTTAAAAAAAAAGATAAAGCTTTAAACAATGGCCATTTCAGGTTTATAAACAAAAGCTGAAGCTGTCCAGAGCTGAGAGTCCCAAACTGGTTTGTGCTTAGAAGGACGACACCAATCCCTTGGCTGTTGTCAGCAGCACAAATGGATGGAAAGAGCAGCTGGCTCAGGGCTCCTGACAGGGCCGGGACACCCCAGGGAGTCCAGGGGGGTGATGACAGTGGGATTAGCCCTGTCCTCTGTCCCACTGCAGGGGGGTCAGCAAGCCCGGGCTCCCACAGCGCTGGCACCGGCACAGGGTGCGTTTGGCACGGAAAGGGAAACCCCTGAAACCAAACCCTCAGCTGTGGCCGTAGCTCTGCGGGAGGGACACGGTGACAGGGGCACAGCGAGGGGTGGCACCACACTGTGACATGGGGGGGTCACAGCGAGGGTGGCACTGCTCTGTGTCACAGGGGGCACTGAGGGGGGCACTGCTCTGTGTCACAGGGGGCACAGTGAGGGTGGCACTGCTCTGTGTCACAGGGGGCACAGTGAGGGGGGCACTGCTCTGTGTCACAGGGGGGCACTGAGGGTGGCACTGCTCTGTGTCACAGGGGGGCACTGAGGGTGGCACTGCTCTGTGTCCCAGGGGGCACAGTGAGGGTGGGCACTGCTCTGTGTCCCAGGGGCACAGTGAGGGGGGCACTGCTCTGTGTCACAGGGGGCACAGTGAGGGGGGCACTGCTCTGTGTCACAGGGGGCACAGTGAGGGGGGCACTGCTCTGTGTCACAGGGGGCACAGTGAGGGTGCCTCACGCTGTCTCAGGGGTCGCCCAAGAGGTGACATTGCAGCACAGCCCAGGGCTCACCGCAGTGGGTGACACAGCGCTGTGTCCATCAGGCAGGGGCTGAAGCCGAGCTTTGGGGTGCTCTGTGTCCCCCAGCCACCAGAGCGGGGCCCCTCTGCCCCCCGGCCCAGCCTGAGTGCATTAGGTGGCCAATCACGCTGCATTACGAGCCCAAGTAATGCTTATCATTAAACCTGTAATTTATTTCTGCTGTATTTCATAAAAAGTGAAATATTGCGGCTCGTCAGGGGCCCAGAGAGAGCGGGGATGCTCCATTAAGTTCAACACTGCTCCTCCATAAGATGCAGTAATTATATGCAGCTTTTTTTACTGCTAAGTTCCTACTTGCAGATGCTAACAAAAGAAATAAGCTTTTAATCCAAACATAATTAATATGAATTACCTCCACAGTACACCCTGGCTTTGCACCATTAAACTTAATTTTTGTTTTGCATGATAATTGTGTTATCATTACCATTTATAGGAGAACTCAGGGACCTTCACTTTGTTTCCAGCCAAGACCAAAGGCACTGGAAATGGCTATCGACGGGCTCAGTGCCACGGAGTCCGGGGAGTTATGGGCCTTGTCTGGCCTTGGTTTGTCTTTGCCACGGTCGGTGTGGGGTCACTCTCTGCCTCATACCGTCCCTCTGGCAGGAGGGGGATCCACGTTGGACCCCCCTGAGCCATGTCAGGGCAGGAGGATGGGCAGTGGCACAGCTGGGAACGCTGCATGGACAGGGAATAAAATTCCCATCCTCAGGACACAGGAGCTGGTGCTTGGAGCATGGCCCAGGGTGTCAAAGCATCCCAAGCACACCCCAAAATCACCCAGCATGGGGTCTGGGCACTGCAAAAGCAGCGCAAGTGACCCCAGAGAAGAGCAGGGTCTGTGCCCTGGGGTCCCAGGGGCCACCGTGGAGCCCCACCCTGGAGCCCATTATCTGCCTGGGCCCACGGGATGAGTTTGTGCAGTCACATTTCAGGGAAGTGGGAGATGAAATCAAGTCCTGTAATTATTTATTGAAATTACAGCCCTGTCGAGGAGGACTGAATTACTGCAGACTCCATTAGCTGGCTCGCTGTGGATGGGAGAGAGGGAATGAGAAAATGATGGATGAGAAAGACAGAGAGAAATTTTAAAAATAAAATGGAATGAAATGAGAAGAAGAAGAAGGGGCAAAGAGGGGGGAGAGAAGGGCCCTTCCCCACCCTGCTTTCTCCTTGCCAGAGCGGCTCTGGAGCCGCAGTGCCCGGGGGGCTCTGGGTCACTCTGGAGGCTCAGACCCTGCAGCAGCAGCAGCAGCAGCAGCAGAGCATGTGGGGCTGGGGGGAACTGGGCAGCTGCTTGGGAAAAACCTGCGGAGCAGCCTCACTGCCAAGGGCAGGGAGAGCCTCCTCCGAGGGGGACCTGGTCCTGCTGGCAGCTCTGGGTCTGGGGTTTAAACATGTCTGGGAAGTCGGTGGAGAATGAGACTTGTCTGGGGCAGGGGTGGGCAGGGACCCCTCTGTGCCTCTCCTCACCTGCCTGACCTCGCTCGGCACCTTCAGCACGGGCTCGGGGAGCTCAGTCAGCTTTGGGTGCTGCTGGAATGAGGGTGGTCCCTGCCAGGGAGCCCAGGAAGGGTGCTGGGAAGAGACAGGAGGGAATGGGGGATGAAGGAGGACACAGCTGATGGCACTGAAGGAGCTGACCGAGAGCAGAGATAAAACAATGAAATCCCACTACTGAGCCCTGGGAAGAGGTGGCTGCCACTGTTAAAAGTTTCCTCTGCAGTTGTTTGTGATCAGCACTTTGAATGATTGCATAAATATATTAATTACACTAATTTTCCTAGGAAAGAGGCTTCAGTAGCTGGAGACAGCAGGTATCTAAGGACGAGCACCACTTTGCAGGCTGCAAATTCCCTCATTAGGTCTGTTCCCTGCCACTGTGCTCGGGCCAGGGACTGAGCTTGAAAGGGAAAAATCTCAGTGTAAAACAGTTTAGGAAACATGGAGAGGTCGAACAGGAGCCTCAGGATGGGGCAGTCTGGCAGCAGCTGCTGGTGCCGAGCCCATCCAGCCCGTGCTGAGTCCTGGGGTCCTGCAGGACCAGGGCACGGGGTAGCACCAGGGGTGAAGCCTCAGGGATGTGCCAAACTCCTGGTGGTCCCCTGAGCCCCCCAGCACTCGTGTCCCCAAGGTGGAGGTGCTGGGAAAGGACTTGGAAACGTCCCCTGATGTCTTTGGTTCCCACAGTGTCACAAAGTCACCGTCATTCTGCACAAATCCTGCAGAGCTCTCCTGCCCTGGCTGAGGGCAAACCCAAACCCTCTGCTCCCTCCCTGCCCCCTCTGTGCCCACCTCTCTCCCCTGACTTCCTCCCCACTCCACAGCACCTTTCCAAGGGCCATTTTCAGCTGGAGCGAGCGATGCACCAGCGCCGTGCCCCTCATCCCCTTCCCAACCTGCCTCCTGATAATAATGAGCCCAGACACTTTTATTATCATTATTAATTAGCACTTTCAAGCAATGGAATTAAATCAATATGGTGGACTGAAACTAATTTTAACAAGCCATTGAGATCAATCATCAGGACTTTTATCTACATAAATGCCACTAAACTCAGCTCGTTAGTGTAACATTAGCTGGGAAAGGGGGGGCCAGGGAAGGGAGACTGGCGGGGTTTTAATTAGGAAGACATAAACCATGCCACGATTTTTCTTCTTTGATTTGCTTTTAATCTCGTCCATGAGCTCTCCTGGTGCCCCAGCTGATTATCACTCTCTTCACCTCCTCTCAGGAAGGAAAGGCAGCGGGAAGGAGAACGGGGGGAGCGGGAGAGGGCAAACCCAAGGAGAGGGGCTTGGCCGTGGTGGCTCCGCGGGGCCGCTCGACCCGCGTGGGATGCAGCAGGAGGAGGGATGCTGCGGGATGCAGGACACTGTGGAGCACCTGCAGCATCCCCGGCACTGGGGAGCTCCCCATGGCACTTCCCCCGACTGTCCCTTCCCTGACCCACATCTCCCCCAGCTGCCTCTGGAGTGTGACTTCCATCCCCTTGCTGTCCCCTGCACCCAGGGCTTGCTCCTGCTGCAGCTCCAGTCCAGGATTTTTGGGGCTGGGGAGGTCATGGGGGTCCCGTTTAAAGCCAGGGGAGGCTGACGATGCTTTGAAGGGAGGAGAGGAAGGGGAGGCACCTTGTGGAAGGGCAGATTCAAGCCCACGATCAAAGCAGCCCAGATTTCTCCACCACAGACTGATTATTGTTTTCCTCTTCCACTTAACTGTTGTTAGGAAATAAATCCAGGGTTTCTGAGATGGCAAGTGGGTTTCTGGCTTTTTAAAGCCACCTTTAGGTCATCTTTGGTCTTCCTAGGATGGCCCAACCTGCCAGTCTGGGGTCTGAGGTAAAGCAGGAGACCTTTGGCTCCCCAGGCCTACCTTTGCCCCTCACCTCCCTCTGGCATCGCTCCAGCCTGGCTGTGTCTGGCATGACCAAAACCATGGCTGCAAACACAGCGTGGGTGGGGGCCAGGCTTCAGAACCTCTGAAACTTGTCCTCAAAAGACTGAAGGAAGGCCCAGCCTCCAGGGGGGCTGAGCTGCTCTGCACCACGCACGATCAGTCCCCCGGTGTCATCTTCCCTGATATCTCTGCCAAACCCTCCCGTGAAATATGACAGATGCACTAGGAAATATTTCCTTTTTGTTTGCTGGATGGGTAATAACTTGCCTCGGAGACAGTCTTTATAGTCAGCACAAAAGTAATTTACCTACATGCAGCACAGCCAGGTTGCCATCAATCCTTCGCTCCCCGGTCCCGGGAACGCCACGCCCGGAGCTGTGGGTCCCGTGCCCCTCACTGTCCCCTCTGCCACTGCCCCCGGCCAGCTCCAGCTAGGGGTAATGTTTGTAAGCACCAAAAAAATAAATAACTGAGCTGGCGGTGGCAGCAGGGCCCTGAATCACAGCCCCTCGCTGTCAGCCCATTTCTCTGCAGAAAGCTCTTAGCAGTTAATTTCTGGCTAATTTATTATCCTTCGGCTTAGCCCTCCAGCACCATTAGCAGCACACTGACACAACTGAGTGAAATATTGTCTAATTTATTATCTTATTACTCCTCTGGAACAGGATCAATTAATTACCCATTAAAGTATTTCAGCTGCAGAGATTTATTAGGGGCCTCGGTGTTTTAACAGATGATTAGTTATACATGTTTGTTTGCCTGAGGAGCACAGACTGGCAAATGACTGGAGGGGAAGGGGAAAGACACCGAGTCGGGAGGTAGCTAATGGATCTTTTCTTGACTCTCTGAAAATGGAGCAGTCAATGACAAGAATTATCGACTCATTCACTTGCGGTTTGGAGATAACCATATGTACAGGGAGAGAGAGGGGGCGAGGGGAACCGGCAGAAAAAAAGCCTCACTCAACTGCTTTTTCCATTCAATAAATTTGCTTCAGAATATATTGGATTGGGGTTTGATGGCTATTTCGTGTTTTGCAGAGTGCTGACACTGGTATGATTCAGTAATTATTGTTTCTTTTAAGTTATTGCTGTAATTTTGCTTTCTAAGATCCCAATCAATTCCCGCCTCTCAAGGGCACGCTTGAAAAGCGATATTTGAAAACAGCCCTCTGATAGATTGTGCCGTTAGACAGTGGCTGAGACAAATAGCCTAATCTGGCACAAATTAGCTTGGCTTCCACAGATAGTTTTATACAGCAATGTAAATTATATTGTCAGGGCCAGTCACTTTCCTGCTTAGAGTGCAGCTAACAAGAAGCCATGGAGACATTACCGGGGCTGCCACGCGCTCCCGGGGCTGCTGCGGAGCCATTTGCCAGCCGGGATGTGCGGGGCAGCATTCCCTGGGCCCCTGCCCCCGGCACCACGCCCATGCCGACCCCTCCCAGCTGGGATCCCCGTGCTGGGATGCTGGGGGGGCACAGCGTGCTGGCACTGGGCGCTGGCAGTGGCTGCTGCCACGCACAGCCGGATCAATACTCCCTGATTTGCTTTCCACGGTTGTCTGGCCGGGCGGAGAAGGGTGTCAGCCCCAGGCAGGAGCTGATGGGATGGAGATGGGGTGCCCAGCCCCGAGGGAGGGGGGGGTCTGTCTGTCTCTTGCCTCTCCTCCGTGCCTGCCCGCAGCCCCCACGGGGCCAGGGCCTCTCAGGCAGCAGTGGCTGGGCAAGGCTCTTGATGCCCATCTCCACCCTGCTCTCTCCTCAGCAGAATCAGCCCCAGAGCAGGTGACCTGGCCAGAGGGACAGCTCCAGCCACAGGCACAGGGACGGGAGGGCACATCCCTGCCCAAGCTGACCAGTGCAGGAAAGCTGCATCAGAGCTCTCCTCCTGCAAGCCCAGCACAAAGTGCCCCCCATAAGGCCACAGAACCCTTGTAGGTTCTCCACATGAGAGCCTGGGAGCATCTGTGGGAGCAGCCAAAGCCGAATTTCCCCTCTGTCAGCAGAAACTCAGTTTTGATCCTCCTGGCTCCTCAGCTTGATCCTGAATGGAATTAGGATGGGCTTAAGCGAGAGAGGAAAGCAAGCCGAGCACATCTAAATGGAGGGAGAAGGCGAGTAATCCGGAACTGCTGTCACAGCACAAGAGCCGTGTCAGGTGCAAACAGGCTGAAAAGCATCACAAAAAGATGTATTTTCATGCAGCTGTTGGCTAACCCATGGAATTCATCACTGTGAGGTACCACAGGCGCCCTGAGCAGCATGAAAATGGGATGTTGAGACAAGAAGTGGATACGGAGCCATTTAATGAGCCAGGTTCAATTTAAGCTGAGCTGTGAGGGATCAAATCTCAGTGTAAGGCAGGAGCAAACTGCAGGCAAGTGAGACAGGAGGCTCTGCCAGCTGCAGCACTCGGTCCCCAGGCCTTGCTCCCAGGGCTCCCCTCACCCCCACGGTGGCATCCTGGATTTTAAAATCCTGATGGAGAAAAGCAGATGGAAATGCAGCCAGGAAGCAGCGAGCTGAGGTGGAGGGACCTTCCCGGGCACTCGCTCCTGTCTGAGGACAGCCTTGGCCTCGGATCCCGTGTGCCACAGCCGGCCCGCGGCGTGCCCGAGCTGACCTAGAGCAGTTGTCTCATCCCGTAACAGAGAGAGGGCTGTGTCGGGAGCGAATCTGTGACTTTAGGGAAGGAAAAAGGCGAGGAACAGCTCCTGCCAGGCTCTGCGGGAGCAGATGGAGGATGCGCTCGGCCGCGGCGAGAGCCGCAGGCCCTTCTTAACCTTGCGAATGGCTCCTGCACCAGAGGAGCCTCCTGAGGAACGCCTTACCCGGGCCTGGAGGGCTCTGTATCCTGAGGAAAAGCTGCTTAATTCTCACTCCATCCTCTTCAGACCAGCAGTTTAGCGTGGAGGCTTGGAGGCGGAGTTGAGGACTGCAGTGACGAGGCTTGGGCAGAGCAGGGGAGCAGCCACCGAGCCCATCTGGTCAGCAATTATCCCATAATATTGGAATGATGCTTATTTGGAAATACAGCCCCAAGGGCTGCAGAGGAATTCATCAAAAACAAGGAGCAGGGAGGAGAGAGTGGCTTTGGGGACCTTTTAGCTCTGCTGAGCTGCTCTGAATTCCTGCACAGTCCCATGGTTCCCTCAGTCACCCCCATGACGTGAGTTTGTGTGTGCTCAGCCCACTGCCCACAGGAGGAGGTGCTGGCTGTAGGAGACACAGCAGGATCTGTGATGGCATGTTCTGCCCGCTGAGTCCATGTGCTCCTTAAACCTCTTCCCAGAGTCTCCAGGAATGATCCAAGCTCAGCAGAGGAATGGCAGAAATGGGCTTAGTCTGGTGTCTCCTGAAAGCTCCGGTGATTTAGGAGGACAAATTACCCTCCACGGCAGGAACAGGGGACGTATCCCAGCCTCCATCCCCTGGAGTCCCCACCCTGGAGCACCCGGGGGGAAAGCCATTTTCTCCCCATTTGCTGAGGCTGTGTCTCAGCCCACTGGGACGTGCAGGCAGTGCCAGCACTAAGGACTAAGCTGGGCTTAACCCAGCACAGGGTTAGTCAGAGGCATTTGCTTTCAAGTGCTGCCAGCGTGGTGCTGTGCTGGGTGAGCCCCGGGAGAAGCTGGCGTTGCCTCCTGCCCCAAAGGGCGTTCCAGCAGTTCGGTGCCGCGTTCCTCTGGCTCTCGTGGGAACACCGTGGGTTCCTGTCGGGACAGGTACCCCCAGCCCAGAGCCCTGCTCCAAACTGCAGCCGCTTGGACACCCTCAGTGAACACCTCTGGATGTGAAGCCAGTGGCAACAAGCCCTGTGCTTCCAGCTGGAGAGCAGCACAGGCCCAGGACTGTTTGCTCTGGAATGGAGCTGGGCAAGGTCCTGTTTAGCTCAGTGTCACTCGGGGGGTCGGTCTCTGCAGGTCACCTTCTCCTCCCCTCCTGGCCCTTCCAAAAATCAATGCTCTGATTTGCCAGACCACAACAAAACTGTGATATCTGGAACAGAAACAGGATCCCATTCCTAAAGGCTCTGTGCTGAAAGTGGTGCCAGCTGTGGCACAGAGCTTCCCTCTGGCAAGCCAGGATGCTCCTGCTCGGCTTGGGGGTGTTGCGAGGCACAGGCTGATTCTCTGTGCCCAGCCCGTGCCATGCCTATCCCAGGGACAGCTGCTGCCTGGCAGGAGCAGCTCAGTCAGGCTGGAGGAGGGGGCCAGTGGTCCCAGCCCAGCTCCCAAACCTCATCAGGTGAGCAGCCCCTGCCCAGCACAGGCACTGCTCTGCTGGAGGTTCTGACACCGGCGTGCAGAGGTTCCCATCACACCAGACTCCCGGAGGAGGGGAGGAGCATCCTCAGCAGGAAACCAGGACACCTCATCCCCCAGAGCCTTGGCCAAGGTTGGCCCAGGAGCCGTGGCCAAGCCAGGAGTGACCCTGGACCCACCTCCACGTGCCGCCTGCTCCGCAGAGCTGTCCTCTCCTTCTGCTGGTGCAATTCTCATTCCTGTTCCAGCAGCTGAGTAATGGCTTTGGAAAGATGACACTGCACTGATTTAGGGGCTTGACCTTGGGAGGGCTCCTGAAAAGCTGCGGTTTCCTGAGCACGGCTTCGCGTTGCCTTTTATGAACACTTTGCAGTCACATGGATATTTGGGTATGTAGCAACCGGGTGGGAAAAAAAAATACGCATGCAGGAGAGAAAGAAGGGATGAAAAAAAAATCCCTTTTATATCTCCAGGCTGCCTTCAGCAACAGCATTCCTAAATAGGAGAGGTTAAATATATTGCTGCCATTACACTCTACAAGGAACACATTCCATAAAAACGAAGGTGCCGTAAATTATACAAATATGATGCTAACAAGCCAGGAAATGCACTGCTAATGAGGTCAGCTATAGAACTCCCGCAGTGCTGCAAATCATGTGCCAATCCGGCGCAGGAGGTGCAGGAGCAGCCCTGGGTCAGCATTTTCTGAGCGCATTTGTAACCCGCTGTTCGGCGAGCAGTTATCCAGGTAGATAAAACCCTCCTCCTCTCCTTGTTTATGTGTCACGGAGCCTCGGCACCAGGCAGGCCCGCTCTGCGTTAATGCACTTCGCTGTTGTGCCCATTGTTCTGCGGCGCAGAGCGGGGAATCAGTCACTGCGATGTGCAAATATTGGTTACACTTTGGAAGTCTGCGTGCTTTTGTGTTCCTGTGAGACTCGCTCCCGGAGGAATTATACTTGCTGGCACCGGGGGTTTTTTCTTTCCCTGTTCATACTGTATTTGCTAAAGCTCTTAGAAAAGAAAATGATTCAAATAAACACGTTGGCGGCGGTGAAGTTACTCACTCATTCACCTTCCTCCCTGTTGGGCAGTGGGACAACAAACAGAACCAAGTGTTGCATTTAGGAGCCAGAGCAAGAAACCTGCACAAAACCCATGAGCTTCAAAAACAAGCTCAAAGCCCTTTGGACTGCTTCATATTCCTTCATCAGGAAGAATTTCTTCATGGAAAGGGTGGCCAGGCCTTGGAAGGGGCTGCCCAGGGAGGTTGGGAGTGCCCATCGCTGGAGGTGTCTGAGGAAGGCCTGGACATGGCACTCAGTGCTCTGGGCTGGGTGACGAGGTGGGACACACGCTGAGGTGCTGCTCAGGGACGGGGTCCCACCACGGGCACTGCCTGTGCCCCAGGCAGGGGCACCCACTGCCAGCTCACCCAGAGGTGGGTGTCCCTAAGTGCCCAAAATGCTCCTGGGCCGGGCAGTGGGAGATGCTGGGGGGATCAGGAGGTGCTGGGGGGGGATCAGGAGGTGCTGGGGGGGATCAGGAGGTGCTGGGGGGATCAGGAGATGCTGGGGGGGATCAGGAGGTGCTGGGGGGGGATCAGGAGGTGCTGGGGGGGATCAGGAGGTGCTGGGGGGGGAATCAGGAGGTGTTGGGGGGATCAGGAGATGCTGGGGGGGATCAGGAGGTGCTGGGGGGATCAGGAGGTGCTGGGGGAATCAGGAGGTGTTGGGGGGATCAGGAGATGCTGGGGGGGATCAGGAGGTGCTGGGGGGGATCAGGAGGTGCTGGGGGGATCAGGAGGTGCTGGGGGGGGAATCAGGAGGTGCTGGGGGGATCAGGAGGTGCTGGGGGGGAATCAGGAGGTGCTGGGGGGGAATCAGGAGGTGCTGGGGGGATCAGGAGGTGCTGGGGGGGAATCAGGAGGTGCTGGGGGAATCAGGAGATGCTGGGGGGGAATCAGGAGGTGCTGGGGGGGATCAGGAGGTGTTGGGGGGATCAGGTGCCTCTCACAGATGAACCCCAATGCTCCCGAGCTGTGGGCCCGGCGCAGGCACAGTGTGAAATGTGCATTTCTGCCTCCCATTTCCATATGGTTTTTATGGGTGTTCCAAGCAGAAAGAAGAGCAAACGCCTCATTCAGGAGCCTCCTGGCTCAGCAGATTTATGACCAAATTAAGGGAGGAGGAAGCACATCAGCTGCCTGGCCCAGGTGAGGGGATTAGCTCTGCTTGAGAGGAACCAGACAAAGCCACGGCTCGGACTCGGGCTCCCATCACCTCCAACGAGTGGGAAGTTTGGAGTGCCTGGGGTGAGCTCTGTGGCAGAGCAGCCTTTTTGTGCTCACAGTTTCAGTGGCCTCAGGGCCACCAGAGAGTCCCCCAGGGAGGGTCCCTGCCCTCCCACTGCTCCCAGGGCAGGCACCAGCCCATGTGGTTTCTTCTCATGCAAATAACTGCTCCGGCAGAAATGCATTTCTATATTTAATAAGCTGAATATTTACGTTAACTAAATAGCAGCTAATTATGAAAACATACTTAAGAGTCTGAGCAATTAAGCAATAATATATTACATAGTTATCAAGCCTCCAATACACATGTCCTTAATAATCAAAATATTAATATGCAGCTCCTCTTCCATTGCACAGCAACTCTGCTATTACACAGAGAGTGTCCTATTACTGCCAAATTAAATGCATAGTTAGGCGAATTTAGGACACTTAATTTAATGTGTTCCCAAGAGTTCACTGTGGCAGATTCTCCCAGACAGGCCTGTATCGAGGTAGTGCAGAATTCCTGGAACTGCTCTTTGCTCCACAGCCACATGGCTTTATTGGCTCATGGTTAACCCATTCTTGGCTGCCAATCACAGCCCCCAGCAGGAGTGAAAGGTGACATTTTTCATGGTTGCAATGGAAATGAGGTAAAGAGCCACTGGAAAGCAGAGCAGGAGCTGGAGATGGATGGTGCCCAGAGCACCTGCCTCTGTCTGGGTGTTAAACTGGTACAAACTGGTCCCTTAGCGAGCAAAGCTGGTGCTTCCAAGCTGTGTCTGAGTCCCAGGTGCCCCGTGTGGTTGTGCCTCGGTTTCCCCGTCAAGGTGGCTGTTTCTATCTGAGGTTTGAAACCATCTTTCAGAGGTTTTTCACTTCTATTCGGGAGTGAAATCCCTGGGGAGCTGCAGTCTGGCTTTTATTCCGCAGGGAGATAATTCCTGCTTCTGAGCTGCTGGCGTTGGTTTGGAAAGGCACAGATTGCCTTCTCCTCCTGCTCCCAGGCCGGCACAGACCCCACCGAGGGCAGGGGGGTGCTCGGCGTGGGCATATGTGGGACCTGCACACCCAGGGGTGTCCCCCGACAGCAAAGGTGCCCTTCTCCCCATGCCCTGCCCCAGGGGAGCTGCCTGCTCCCCCTCATGTGTTTTTAAGGCCTTATCTGCCATATGGCCTCCAGTTGGGATGATTTATGGGGTGAGGAAAGCGCACTGATAAATTTTACAGCCGGGCCCGTGCAGACTGGGGGTATCAACAGCCCGATCCAGACAGCCCTAATGGAAAGTGCCGGCACCGCCGAGCGAGGCCTTATTTATGACTGTCTGTAATGCCACTGCTGGGGATTTATGATCCCTTCTGCCGGGCAGGCGGGAGCTGCGGCACGGCCGGGAGGAGCGGGAACGTGGGGGGAGAGGGTGGGATGGGCACCGGGGGGCACAGAGGGAACCGAGGGAGCCCAGCTGGTCCTTGGGACCAGGCAAAAGGGGGTGCAGCCGGGGCTTGGGGTGCAGGTGCCTTCCCAGTCTCTGGGAGTGTGACATTCCCATCTGGAAGAGTGCAGCCTTGGGGTGGCTGTGCCTGTCCCCTGGAAGTGATCCCTGGTCCCCAGCCTGGCTCCGATGCTGTGAGCAGCACTGAGGGGACACCGAGGCCCAAGGTCACCCAGCAGATCCATGGGGAAAAGCAGCCCCAAGAGGAGAACTTGGAAAGCTGAACCCCTAATGGCCGCTGCTGCGCTGGAAATGCAGGGATAAATCATGGAGACAGCATGGAGAGGTGTGGGATGCTGGTCCCCCCTCTTCTCAGCCAATGCTATATTTGCTGGAGGAATGAAAAAAAATAATAAATTTTAAAAAAATTAAAAGGGAGCAGCTATAAAATCCAGATACTAATAAAATGTTCCAGGAAGATGAATTCTTCCGATATAATGGTGATCCCTGATACTGAAATGTTCCACAAATACATTTTCATAGCCCCACTCAGTATTATTTGTAGATCTTTTTGCAACCCTTGTCAACAAATTCCTGATAAAAAGGAGACACTTTGCTGTGTGCTAAAGCTATGAATTTAAGAAGTGTCAACTGGTCCTTATTTATGGCGCAATCTTTGGCTTTCTCATTTTACTGATGTGGTTTGGAGCAGACTTTCTTCCTCACTCACACGCTCTCCCTCCTCGCTCCTCACTCCGGGACATTAATCCTGCGGCTGTCTCGGGCAGAGCGCTGACTTTCTCAAGGTGCACAGAAGTTGTGCTCTGCAGACAAATCTCTCCAAGTAGGAAAATCCAGCGGGGGGGGGGGGGGGGGGGAGGGGGGGGGGGGGAAAGCACCACCTTGGCAAACACTGGAATTCTCCCGGTGTCGCTGGGCAATGCCGGTGTTTGCTCAAGCTGCGTCTCCCCGGGCAGGATGATCCTGGCTGGGGACACCTGGGGACAATGGGCGAGGAAAAGGCTGCTAAATGGACACTAATCCCTGGGGAATGGGAAGGAGGGAGCGGGAAGGGGGGAGCAGGGAGGGGAGAGCCGGGGGCTCCTCCCCTGTGCGAGCCCAGGGCTGAGCGCTCGGTGATGCTCCCTGTGCCTTCCCTTCCGTGCCCAGGCTGGAATGGGTGAAACGGCTCGAAATCCTGCCTGGGAATGTGGGTGCTGCCCACGGGTGCTCTGGAGTGCCAGGGGAAGAAAGGAATGGGTTAGAGGGAAGCAAAAACCCCATGTGAGCAAGGTGGGAAGCAGTGGCTGCCCTGGAATTCAGTGGAGAGGAGCAGGGTAAGGGCCTTCCTAGGGGGAAAGGGCATCTCCAGCAGCACGTGGCAGAGAATGAAGTCATCACATAAACTCATTCTTTGCTGAGTTTGCCCAGAAGTTTCCAGTTCAAAACTGGGTTTGGTGCCCAGCTGACCAGCAAACACTGGTTTGTCTCAGGAGAGCCGCCTCTCCTGGCAAGAACTCCCCCTGGGAGCCCACATTTCCCATAGAAGATCCAGCTGAGGGTGGATTTTGGTTCCTCAGGTGAGGCTGAGAGGTTGAGCAATGGTCCTGGCACTCCCGGCTCACCCTCCCACCAGAGCTGCATCCAGAACTAATAAAGGAGCCTCTGTAAAGCCGGGGGTTCTGGAAAAATCCTTTCCGGTACAAATCCATGACAAATCAGCAACAGATTACTCCAAGTGAGTGCTTGGAGGGGTGGTGACAGTGGTGACTAAATAATGGCTAGTGGCAGTTCTGCTTTGAGTTTGCCATCAGAAGGGAGGAGAGGCCATGGGGAGCGGGGCAAAGGTCTGGATCTCCGTCCCACAGCCTGGGGAGGGGGTCCTGCTGTCCCTGGCAGTCCCTGAGCCTGTGCTGGCTCCAGCTGGGGCACAGCCCTGTGCCAGTGCCCCTGTCTGTGTCCAAGGCTCCAGCTCTCCCTGCCCCAGCTGGAGAGCTAAAGGCAGGAGCCACTTGTGGAGATCAGCTCAGGGTGCCCAAGGAATGAACCTGGCTCAGGGAGGAACGTCCTACATGGAAATTGGAGACAAAAAGATCTTTTTTGGGTTGCTGGGTCCTTTGCTCTCACAAACAGCTGCTCTTTCATGCACCTCTCACTCTTCCCCAGAAGGAGACCGGTCTTTTGCTGGTCTCTGGGGTGGAGATCCCTGCTCACACTCCCTGTGCCTGCCCAAGGAGGCTCCAAGCATCCCGGGGCATGTGGAGCTGGGGCGCTGCTTTCCCCACTTGCTCTGCAGCCACAGCCGTGGGCTTCGCACTCCCACAGATGAATTGGAGCACTGGGATTCCCCAGGACAAAGGACCAGTGAGCGTGGCCTGGCTTCTCCCGCGCTCGCAGAGATGCTTGGGCTCCTGAGGGACAATTAGCTCCCGGTTTGCAGATCCTGCTTTAACTATGGCACATGTTCATAATTTAAGTTCTTTACAGCGGTGCTTGGTTAAGGCCGGAGCCTGCTTCCCGCTGCCCGGCCCTTTTGTTTGGGTGATTTACTGTTCCTCTGTGCCCCTCTGCCCACCGAAATTCATAACAGCTCTCACACAGCAATCGAGAGCTCGTAATTATAGCTGTGTCTGGTAGTGCCATTGGAGCTAAAGGGCCTGCTGGCACTTTCTTTTAACAGGAATCCAGCTCCCAGCTGGAATGAAATTTGCCCTGCTGATGGGGGTTTTTTATTGGTTTGTTTGAGCCCTTATTAAAAAAATACTCCAGCTTTTGGCAGCAGTGGTTCGGTGCTCAGCACCTTCCCGTCTCCTGCGCTCAGACTCGGAGCTTTCAAAGGAGCCTTGGGAGTTGGGTTCGGCAGCGCCCGAGTGCTTCACCCCAGCCAGGAAGCCTTGCCCTGGGGCTGGGGCTGCCTGGGACAGTGACACCGTTTGTTTGGGTTTTATAAGGGAGTTTATTTTTAATTATTCAAAGTCGCCCGAGCAAATGTGCAAGAAATCAGGTATAACCCAATAAAAGCCGCGCCGGTGAGGTGCTGGTGATCCCCAGCCCTCGCCATCCACTGAGGCTTTGTTTTGCCTTCAGCTCCATTTGTGTTTCTGAAAAGGAGGTGGGAGTTCACCTTCCTGCAGTGAAATGTCTCCTTGGGGTGACAGAGGTGTGGGGCACCAGTGTCCCCCAGCAGCAGGGGGGGGTCACAAGGACACTCGCCCCTGGGAAGGGATTATCCTCTGCCCTCAGCAGCTCCTGCAAGGGGTCCCTCAAACACATGGTGGGTTTGGGGTTTTATTCCTCCCGTGCCTCTCTGAGTGTGTGGGGTGTCACGGACGGTACCTGTGTGGGGCACAGGCGTCCCACAGGGACCCTCCTGGCTTTGGGAAGAAGAGGGATCTCCTCCGGGATGTTGAGCCTCGGGATGCTGGAGGTGCCCTGTGCTCCCGTCTCCTTCCAGTCCCACATGTCCCTGCTCAGACACTCACCGGCAGCCAGAGGGTCCCCGTGCCTGAGTTCCAGCCCCTCTGTGCTGCCTCCAGCCGGTCCTTGCAGGATCCTTGGCCCAGGCACCCCCAGAGGGTTTAACTGCACCGGAGCCATCGAGCCAAGGGGACATGGAGAATCCAGTTACAGGGAATGACATGGAACCATGAGACAACTTCCAGAAATAGAGAGCAGGACTGAAATAGGGGGTCATGAATCTCAGAGGCAGAGAGCAGGCCCAGCCTCGCAGCAGGGGACACATTTCTGCTGTGCCAGCGCTGCTGCCGGCGCAGCGGGCTCAGAGTGTACGGACGGGCTGCGGCCCCACTCACGGTCCCCAGTGGGTCTCGAGGTGTAAATTCCCATCAAGGGACTGGCTGAAAGGACAAACACATCACCTGATCCCTGCACAGCACAGTTACAGGGAGGGATCACACAGGCCCGGTGGGATCACTTCCCCAAGTCCAGAGGGTATTCCTGGGAGCAGGCACTCTGCCGGGAGGCAGCAGCTCCCGGGATTGCCCCTTCCCTGCTCCTGCACCACTGAGTGCTGCAGCCTTTGCTGGTGCCATGAGGGGCAGAGGGGGGCTCCTTGTGCAGACACAGCTTCCTCATCAGCCCAGTTTGTGGAGAGTTAGTCCCAGATCATGCCCCAGGATGCCACAGACACATCACTTACAGCAGTGTTGGGACAGGGCCTTTAATCCTCGCTACCAGAGGAGTTCTTTAGCCAAAATGCTTTGTGTTTAAGAACTTGATCCTGTATTGTTTTCTCAGCTTGTTTGTATACACTGAGGAAAAGCAGAGACCAATAGTTCTGTGAATTCCTCCTTGGATTGGGAATGCTGGGTCTTTGTTAGTCCTTGCAGTTGAAGGCAATTGCGATGTGTTAACCAGGGACTACAGCGAGTATTTATTTACCTCTAAAGGGTTTTATTGCTTCCACACACACATTCTTTGCTGATTTGAACATCCTGAAAGCCCAGCTATGTGTGTGCCAATGCTCTGCAAACTCCAGGGCCGGTTCTTGCAGGGTTTTCTTCAGAGGGTCAGCTCACAAAAAGAAGGTCATTCAAAAGACAAGTGATGTTTAGAAACTGATAACCACGGGTCCTGCTGAAAGGGATTTGATTTCCCCATCTAAAAGGAGATCTTTGATTAGTGACTGATGGGGCAACTTCAAAAGCTCACGGGGTCTGGCTGAGATAAGCATTCAAACCTGGGATGCTCCTTCCCAAAGCCTCTTTGATCTGGAATTAGAGCTAGAAATCTTGCAGGCTTTATTGTGCGATTTCCAGTGGTTTTAATGATGTACCAGGCACAATAGGATCCACCTGGATTTCCCTCTCCAGCAGGGAAGGGTTTTAGCTATGGCTTTCTGGGGCTGTGGAGGACTCCAGGTCCTCACAGCATGATGAAGCCCATTCTGGAGTTGGAGGGGCAGTAAATCCACTGAACCCCCCCTGTTTTGGGGTGAACGGCACCGAGCAGGGGTCTGACCCTCGTGGCTCGTGTACGAGGTTTGCTCCCAGTCACAGCAGCGGCACAGAGGGACTTCCATGTCCTGGGTCAGTCTGAACCACGGCCTTTGCTGCTGGTCAAAGGCACTGGGTGTTACTGGGGCCCCACCAGTTTGCTGCAGCCGGCCTCAGTCAGGCAGGTCTGGAAAGGGACCCCCGCTCCTGGCTCCCCATCCAAGCATTTCCTTGGGGTCTGTTCCCACTCCCTCTGCAGCCACGGCTCCCACGGGCACGGGCTGAGAGCGGAGTGTGTTCCCACCCTGCCGAGGCAGAGGGGCACCGCCGGCCCCCTCCCGGCATTTGAGTGTAGAATGTGTCACACCTGGAAGTAATTAGAATGAATTTTTACTCATTCATAGCTAATTGCACAATTACTCTCCTATGAAAGCTTCAGCTCTCAAAAGACACTTCAACACATGAAATGAGTTTCTCTGAATCCGGCTCGAGGAATCGCATGAAAGCTTAGGCTGGAAGGCGTTAGGCTGGATCCTAAACAACCTTTATTTTTCAGATTGAGTCATTCCTTCCCAGCACAGTTCAAAACGCTGGCGGGGAGAGTTTCCACAGTAACCCCCACAGCGGAGGGGCGAGCTGTGTCCCCAGGAGCCGCTGGCTGTCCCCAGTGTGTGACATCCCCAGCTCCACTGGATGGGCAGCAGGAGCTCTCCTTGCGCTCCCTGCTCCGTGTCGGGGCCCAGCCGAGCTGCCAGGAGCCGTCCCCCTGCTGCGGGTGGTGTCCCCGTGCCCCAGGGACCGTGGTGGGAGCCCCGGCGGGCGCAGGAGCCGTGCCTGCCTGCAAACCTCCCCGACCCACTTCGCCGAGGCGCCTGACGCGGCGTCGAAATCTCCTGCGCGCTTGCAAATGATGTTTACTATTTAATAAGATGTGATGAGACTGTTCTGATACTTCAAAGGCAGCTGACAGTTTTGTTAGAAATAATCAAGGAACTTTTGGACAATTACGGTGAAGGCTTTGACAGTGAGAAAACGCACAAGCCTTGTAACTGTAACCAGCACCAAAGTCAGAGACTCTTCCCTGGAAACAACTTGAATATTCATTTTATCCATTAGGCGTCACTTTTTTATTTATTTATTTTCATTCCATGCTTTTTATGTCACTTTGCTTCCTTCATGCCCGGGAGAGCTCTTTTCTTGTTACAAGATGTGAATCTTCCCACCCTCTTGAACCTCCTCGTCTCCAAGCAGGCAAAGGCTTTCGGAGCTCTGCTGTCTCCCTGCCTGGCCGCCGCTGCTCCGGCACATCCCTGCTCCGGTGGGGAGTGGGGGGACACACTGAGGTCCCCATTTTGCAGATTTTTAAGGGACCAAGAAGCTCCAAGATTTCTGCAAGGTCCCTCATAGCCACGGCAGCCAGGCCATGGGCTGAGTCAAGCCAGCAGAAAAAATCCTGAACGAATTCTGAGGGATGGGGCTGGATATGGGAAATAAAAAGTATCAGAAATTCAGCCAGGGTCAGTAAAACTTAAATATCCCCTGAAAGCATCCAACAGAGCAGGTGAATAGGAATGAAAAGCAGCTGAGCTCTTCCTCTGGGTCATCCAGGATGCTGATTTCCCCTAATATTGATTGATGTTCAGCCTACAGACACATTGTCAAGCAGCCACACAGGGCTGTTCTCCAGCTGATGTGCAGGGAGAGCATTTCATTTAATCACAAACCTTCCATCACTCAAGCCAGCAAGAAGGATATTTGATAACAGGGATGTAAAACTAAGGCCTCTGATTTAATAAGACTTTTGGGTGGAATTAGCGGGGACACGCAGTGGCACCAACGTACCCGGGTGAGAATCACAGGGATGACAAGGCCCCGGCAGCAGAACCAGCACCTCGTTATCCCATTAGCAAAGCTGGGAAGGCAAAATTGCTGATGGGAGAAAACTTTTGGGTGGTGTTAGATCAGCCCTGCCTGCACCCTGAGGCAGATGGACATGAGGAGAGGATGCCCTGGGATGTCCCTGCCTCTTCCTGGGGGTCAAGCCCCATCTCCAGGTGCACTCCAAGCTGGGGGGGTTCACTGGGTGCTCTGTGCTCTGTGGAGTCCTTGGTTTTGCCAGCCCAAGTCCATTTTCCATTTCCATCCCCATCACACCCTGCACCCTGTTGAGCTGGACCCCTCCAGCCCCTCTGGCCGTCCTTGACCCCCCTCTGCGGCTGCTCCAACCCCACACTCCTCACCACAGCCCCAGTAGTCGCTGGGAGAAGTAATTGGCCAAAGATTAGTGTGTGTAACTGAATGGCAGAGGCTTTGTGTACCAAACAGGGGCTTGTCTTTGTCAAAAAGTCTTTACAAAGTATCCGGCGCCGGGTGTCAGGGAGGACAAGTTTTTTAATCATGTTAAAATGATTTATTTAAACGTCAAGCCATGTCACCTCACTTCCTTTCATTTTTCAAACTGTTTGTGTTTTTTCTGGATGATAAATTTATCTTCAGACAGCCTCAATATGACTAATTAACTTTGAAATATAAGAACCAGATGTGTGAGCTGGAGAGCTTTCTGAACTCATGCCAGGCGTTTTTTTCCCTCTCCTCTTTCCCTCTCCTCTCCCTTTCCCTGCACCGAAATTGCTTTGCAGACACTCAGGGCACATGGGAAAACCCAGTCAGAGGGGTGGACAGGCCCTCGCCCCCCTCCTGCCCCAGCCCAGGGGATGTTTGCTGCCCGGGACGGTCCTGCCCTGGCCAGAGAGGGGCAGGACATCCCTGCCCGGGTGACCCTGGATGTGAGAATCAGGCTGCCACTGTTCCTCTGCCACATGAAAGGGAATCAAGGCTGGATGTGACACAAAGTGACTTCTTTGAAGGAAAATCCTGCCGTGTGAAGTGGGTTTTCCCCTTCTCCTCTTTTCATGCAAGGATCGCTCGGAGCCACTCGAAGAGGGAAACATTTATGTACCGATTAATTAAGCAAAGCCTCCCAGCCTAATTTCTCTCTTCATAACACGCCTTCTCATCCCTGCTGCAGGAATCCTCCTGAGAGCAGCCCCAAACCCACAGCCAGAGCCCACGGTGCCAGAGCAGCCCCTGGTCCCAGGGAGAGGATGGATGAGGGGACAAGGACTCGGGAACAGGGAACAACGTCCCGGCCCCTCTGCTCCCCTGGGCCTGAGCAAACACTAATCAATCCCGGAGCGTGAGGAAGGCGATGGCAGCGGGGGCTGGCGAGGATCCCATCCCACACTGGGGCCTGTCCCACCTCGGGAGTGATGGACAAACACACCAGCCTTACCTGGATGCTCGTGTCACACCTCAGTGGATGGAACAAGGGGAAAGGTGCAAAGGGTGGAATGAGAATGAGCACCAGGATGAGCTCTGGATCAGGGAGAGGAAGGCCCAGCTGCCCAAGCTCTGCCCAGCTCAGGAAGGGAAATGAGTTTTCCTGGTCATGAGAAAAGCCTTCCCTGGGCTGGGGCAGCACCTGGGGCAGTTCCAAAGGGCTCTTCAACCACAGCAACAGTGTGAGATCCACGGGACACATTGGAGAGGTGCGGGGAAAACCCCAGGATGGGCGGAAATGTCTGAGCAGCTCTGCCCAGGCGCAGGGAGCCTGCAGGAGAGGCTGTCTCTGTGGGAAGCTTCTGGGTTGACATCAACCCCAGCATCTCCAGAGGAGGGAGGGTGACAGGAGAGGACCTTTTCCACCCCTTTTTGTGGATCTGGTGTTTGGAGAGGCCCAACAGGAGCCACAGCTCTGCTCCCATGACCCCGCTGGGGCACAGCACCACGATCCTGCCCCACACCGGGTCCCCGTGCCAGGTCCCCACACCAGGTCCCCACGTCACTGGGGAGCGACACCGCCTGCCAAGCAAACATCAACAAACGTCTTTTCAGCCAAAACAGATTTTTCAAACAAAGTGTAAATATTCATGAAAAAATGTTGGTTTCGGTGGAGATTTTCCTGATCTTCTTGGAACTGGTAATCAAAATAATGTTTTTTAAATTGCGGGTTTTTTTAAAGAACTTCTTTTAAGTTTTCATTTCAACAACTCTAAATTTATTCCATGAAAAACCTTCAGTTAGAATTATTGGGTCGGAGTGGTGAAGGAGATGGCTGCTCTTCCTTAGCCACTTCCAGCGAGTGGCCTTTCAGGAGCTGCTCCCGCCTCATTTACAGAGCCCACGGGCTGGGAGGTCACTTCTGTTGCCTGCAGCTTTCCAGGGCTGGTTGAGCAGAGTGTGTCCGTGTGTCTGGCACCAGGTGCCATCCCTGCTCCGTCTGTCCGAGTGCAGCGCTGGGAGCGTGGGCGGTGCCGGCCGAGCGTTCCCGGGGCTCCACCGGCTCAATCCCACCCGGGTTTGCACACCCAGGTCCGTGGAGACTCCACACTCTGGGCAGCATCAGGGCCCGGGCTGCAGCTGCATCACGTCCCCATGCAGGGAAGGATGGAAGGGATACCCCAGAAGGACACAGGCCGGAGCAGCGGTTCACGCAAGCAAACTGCCAAGGCCACAAGGAGAAATGCCTGGATAAAGGACATTGCCTGGTGCGGGGCAGCCCAGGGACGTTTGCTCTGGACTTCTTCCAGCCACACAAGACACTGGAGGCTCTCCAAAGGCTGTCAGGGCTGGAGAGGGGCGGGCAGGGGGTGCTGGTGGCGGGTCCCCACTCCCCTGGACAGAGCTGCCGCACACCCAGCCGGAGACCTCGCGAGGATCTCGCCTCGTTAGGGCGATAATGGAGCATTTCAAACGCCTCAGCGTTAAAACCAAGCTGAACTTTCCCCTCCCCACACCTCACCCCTGCCCTAAATATCCACAACAAGCTGCGGAAGGCGGCGGGAGCGCCGGAGCCGTCAGCGGATGTTGACAGCCTTGATGTCTTGGCGGGCAGGATCCAGCAGCATCTCCCACTGTATGGCGCTAGATATTTAATAAAGTAAAACCCCCAGGATCAAGCAGGCTGCAATCCCTCCCAGCTTCTTTCTTCTGCCTTGCTCGAGCTCTTTCAAGCCTGCCTCCCGTCTCTCTCCAGAAAATCCTTTCATGCCTCCCTCACCAGACTGACATTTTGACAAGTTGCCACGAGTGACATCTGATTTGTACAAATTTCAAGACTAATAAATCTACCTGTCAAAGCGGAAACTTTAAAAGGAGCTAAGCCCAGCGGGTATAGTTTAACAGAACTCAAGTTGATGAAACTGTAGGATGGAGAAATTATATCTGTCACAATCCACCCACATTAGTTCTGTAGAGATGTTGGCAACTGAAACAAACGTCTTTCACAGCCTTGAAAAAAAAGGGGGAAAAAAAATAAAAGGAGACTGTTAATACTGTGAGTAACAAGTAACAGTTCTATTTGTAAACTAGCAAATTTATTTATTTAATTTTTAATTTGCCTGTAGACACGCGAGGAAGGGAGCGACCCTCCCTTACCCCACACCCCCAGCCCCCCGGCCCCTGGTCAGCCCCAGCCTGAGGTCTGGGGGCTTTGGGCCCCCCACACTCGCCAGCTGCTCACGACACTGTAGTTACGACACTGTGGGGATGTGCTGGTGCAGATGCTCAGGAGGCTGCAGCACCCACTGGGGCTGTGGGACTCGGTGCTGTCCCGCTGGATCCAGCCACAAAACCCTCTCGGTGAAACCCCCTCCTCACCCCGAGCCCGGTGGGATGTGCCACCCCCAGCCCTTTATTTTTTTTGCTGGTGTTGTGGTGGTATTTCCCCTTTTTTGCCGGTATTTTCTCCTGTTCCCTCTGCTGTGGTTCCCCCTGTGCTGGGGGCCTGGCACACCCAGGGAATGCACTGCCTCTGCCAGACTCGCCCCCATCCACAACTCCGAAACTTCCCAAGGGCTCTGCTGGACTTTGTTCCCTGTTTGTGGCTGTTCTCCCCAGGAGCTCTGAGCACCCGTGGCCGAGCAGAGCAGGGCTCCCCTGGGGGCACACAAACCCTTCCCGTTCCCTGACTTGGATACAGGGACTCGGACCCCTGGTTGAAACTTTTTGATGGGTGTTTGAAGAGGCGATTGGAATGGCATCCAGGGCCTCCAAGGGAAGGAGACGTGGCCTTGTACCCAGCTGAATTCCCTTTTTTATTGCATCTCCTCTCTGAGACACACAGACGTGAGCAGCCAGTTCATTCTGCCTGCTGGAAGGAGATTGATTTGGAAGTCACACATTGGATGAAACTCCTGTAGCCACGTCTGCAGCACTGAGAGCGTCTTCAGGTGGATCCAAAGGCTGAGTGAAACCTCGGAGCTGAAGATTTGTGACAGCTGGTGTGGTTAGAACTTGCCCATCTCCCTTCATTCCAGGGGAGGCTGCAATGTGAGCTCTTTCCATTCGATTCCCAGCTGAGGGGGACTCCCTGCCTTCTCCCCAGCCATCAGCGCTGCTGCCTCACCCAGCGAGGATGTGCTGGCTCTGCAGGAGAGGAGAGCAGAGGAGGGAAGTGCCGCTGGTCTCCACTGCCTGGCGTGGGCTCAGTCCTGCTGCCCTGAGCTCTGCCCTGGCGTCACCCAAAATATCGGTGCCCTTTGGCACAGCACCATGCCAGGCAGGCCCAGGGCAGGCCCCCACCCTGCCAGAGCTCCATGAAATCCCTCTCCAAGTGATGACCAAACAGCAAAGCCAAGCCAGACCGTGGCTCCCAGGCTTCCCAGCACAGGGCACTTGGGCCCAGGTTTGGCCCTGCTCCTGGAGAAATGAGCAGCAGCTCTCCCGTTTTGCAGACCGGCATTTCCAGAGGATGAAGGAATTACCACCCAGTTAGCAAATCCCACCCCTCATCCCCCTGACCACCGGAGCATCTCACAGTGCCGTGAATCTCTGGGAGGTTTCTGAAACCTCAGCTCTGCTCAAGTGTTTTCCAGCCTGGTAACAGCCACGCTGGGATCATCCTGGGCCATTCCTCACTTCCAACAAGTCTTATTTAGCGATGTGCTTCCATGGAGAGCCAGTCAATATATTTGTTTTCCTGTAGATGTGCAGCTGCAGCAGCGAGCTGTGCAGGAAGTTTATTAAGCTTGGTTAATTTTCTAATGGCCGCAGTGCTGATGGATGTGAGCCACGCCGGCTTCCTGCTCGACTTAAAAGTCAAATAAAAATAATCACGCTGATGGGAAAATATACTTCTTGTAGCTGCAGCAGATAATATACGAGATGTGAGTACCTGCCAAGCGTCTCGTCTCTGATAACACTCCCAGGGTCAGGGTTCGGCTTGTGCTGCTCCATCCCAGCCTCCAGATACCGGGGATTTCGGTGTAAACAACCCGCCGAGGGGGTTTTTCAACACCTGTATTGTTTCCAATGTAATTCCTACTGCGAGGCTCTGTTGTGATGAAGGTGGGACAGAGAGGGTCTCTGGCATTGGTGCCCAGGGTGGGCACCCTGTGGATGGCATTGGCTGCTGCCTGCTGGCTTTGGGGGTCTTACCTGCAGCTCTTCCACCTGGAGAGGAGGCCCCAGGGTGAGGGGCTGGGTGAGGGGCTGAGTGAGACAAGCACTGCCTGTCTGTCCCAGTCTGTCCCAGCCCTCAGAGATGGCCATGCTGGAGCCCTTGGTCCTCTCTCACTGTGGCTCAGCCCCAGTTTGAGCAGTCTCTGGAGTGGTGGGACCTGCAGCCCTCTCCCTCGGGCCAGGCCCAGCCTTCATCACCCTCCGGCCCAGAGCCACCCACTTACATCGAAAGGCATCCCAAAATCTCCTGCTCAGAAAAGCACAACAGGCAGGGATTTTCCAAGAGGAATTTAAGTCACTTCTCTGCGATAAACTCTGGCTAGGGAGATTACGACTGTTTACCCAAGAAGTAAATATTGCTCAGTGCTCAACTGCTGCCAGACACCGGGGAACGGGCTCGTGACAGGGCCAGGCTGCCGGGGATCCTGCAGCACCCCGGTCCCTCTGCACCCCAAGGACTGGTGTCAAGCACCTGTCATCCTTGTTAATTCCTGGTCACCCCTGCTCTTGGCTGCTGCACCCTTCTCCTTAGGACAGAGCTGGCACATTAACTCCACTTTGGGAGAAAAATATTGTAAACTTGTAAACTTGTGCACTGCCCCATGCCTAGAAGTGTCTAAGGCCAAGGATGGGGCCTGGAGCAGCCTGGGCTGAGGGTCGAAACAGGACGGACTTTAAGATCCCTTCCAACCCAAACCATTCCGGGGTTCTCTGATATGCTCAGAGGTTTCTGAGCAAAGCCCTGTACAACCGAAAATCAGCCCAAGCTACCGGATCCAGCACTACCAACACCCCCGGTGCTGCTCTGAAGCCACCAGAGCTCCTCGGCTGTGGTGATGGGGACACACCAAGGCACGCCTTTGGTGAAGAACACTTGCAGCCCCTCAGGCCCTTCCTAGAGGACTGATGCTGGGCTTTGTCCCAGCAGGGAGTGCAGTGGGTGCTGCAGAGTGGCTGGGGGGCCCTCACAGGCAGCAGCTGTACAGGGGTGGCAGGAGAAGACAGACCCCGTTGTCTTTCTAATTCCCCTTTTCTTTGTGCCGTGGGGGCTCCCCTCCCTGCCTGGTGTTCTTATCTCCCCTCCAGGTTTCAAAGCCCCACTAATCAGATCCATCACAGGACTCACATTAGCCAGGCCAGCTCCAGGCTGTCACCGCCCCGCGTGTGCAGATGTTCCCGCGCGGGGCCGGGTGATTTAGAGGGGACCATTCACATTCACAGTCATCGCTTCAAATAAACAGGCTGAGAGTTTAATGATTTCAAGGTAAAGCTCTTTTATTAAGACAACACAGAGAACTTTTTTCAACCACAGCTGACATCACTATAATAAATCACCATCATGTCTTGTGGGATTGAAAAAGCCAAAATACTGTCAGAACTGATTTTTCTGGCTACTCGTGCCTCCAGAACAAACCATGTGTTTTTAATCAACAAATCTTTGTTTTGCATTTCTAAGACCCTAGCACTCTTTAAATAGTTAGCATTTACCAGAGGGATATTTTAAATTCAACACACTGCTTCCTTACTGGAGAGATTAGGAAACAGGACACCACATTACAGCCTTACCGCGCTTGTCCGGGGTTCTTGGAAATTTGTTTTTGTTACATCCATGCAGCATGGAGATGGGCTTTCCCATGCTTGTCTCTAGCTTCATTAGACCTTTTCTCTCCCCAAAATCAGGACATTTACTGCTTGTATGAACCAAACCATCTACTGAGACTTCATGAAAACCCTCTCTGTGCGAAGCTGCGAGAAAAAGTCATGGGAATACCACCAGATCCAGGGAGTCTCCAGAAGCTGGGAGCCAGCAGCAGTGAGCACCTCTTTGCCCACCATCCCTTGGGCATCCTCGCCCCTGCTACCCCTCGCCCACAAAAGCTCCTGCAGAGCGGGTTCTGGGCAGGTCTGAGCACTGCTCAGGCCATCCCCACTGTCACCCAGCGCCAGTGCCAGCGCTGCTTGCCCGTGCCTGGGATGTGCCAGGCCTTCCCACTGTGCTTCCCCCCACACCGGCAGTGTGATCCAGAGCAGCTCAGCTCCCTGCTCTGGTTTCAAGGTCAGGCTGAAAGTGGAGACGTTGGGATCCTCTTTCACAGACCCCTCCCGCTCCAGCAATAGGGACATGCTCTGCCTGCTTGGTACAAGCGTCAGGGCTGAGAATAACCCAGGCCGGGCCCCGGGTGAAGGTGCCCACGCCAATCACAGGCAGAGGCAGCCGGCAGTGCCCACAGGGAATGACCACAACCCACAGGGAGCAGCCATCAGAGCCCTGGGGGTGCAGCAAGAGGCCAATCTGGACCCGATCCCCTGCCTGTTTCCCGGTGGGTTTGGTCTGGAATCCTGCTGGGAGGCGGCTGGGTGATCCTTGTCCCCACAGAGGACACCTCATAGTGCTGCTGCCTGCTCTCCTCCTGGTGCCACAGATGTGGCACTTGGGGTCAGGGTGTGGCACTCAGGGACGTGGCTTAGGGGTGATTATGGTGGTGCTGGGGTGATGCTTGGACTGGATGATCCTGGAGATCTCCTCCAACCCTGATGATTCTGTGCCTCCAGTTGTGCCAGGCTGGTGACAAATGGCCGTGGGGCCACCAGTGCAGGCTCTCAGCAGGACAGAGAGAGCAGGGCAAGGTGGGGACACCACTCAGGGTACCCCCTTGTCTGCCCCAACCTCAGCCCACCAAGAGCCCTTTGGGCTGGAGCCGGTCAAGGGGGACAAGGTGACCTCCTCCGAGCCAGCTCCACTCGGCGGCGGTGACAGGGCCGAGCATCCCCACTGCTCTCTTGGACACTTTCCCACCAGGACAGCAGCAAGCCCCTCATGCCCCTCGGATTGGGGATGAACTTTCCCCTTCAGACGAACTCGGGTTGGCCCCGGCACCTCCTGGGCTGACCCCGGGCCGGCGGCCGAGCCCCCCTCCCACCCCACAGACCCCCTGCAGGCGGCATAAAAGCGACCTGGGCCCAGGGATTGCTCCGACACCCTCCCACGCAGCCGGGCGAGATCAAAGCCTGTGCCGGGAATCAAAGCATGTGACGGGCAGGTGTCCGTCCCCTCGACAGGGCCGCGATTAATCACAGGGTCTGTCCCACAAGGAGATCAAACCGGCCCTCCTGCGGCTGCTGGTTAAAGCCTGCCTTCAAGTTACCCTAATTAAAGTTCTCCCCCGGCCTCCCCCGTGCTCGCCCGGCTGACTGCTGTCCCATGACCGCCCCTTTCACTCCCTAAAACAAAGGCTGCACTCAGGAGCTCCGGGCAGCCAGAGCGTCCGGCCCCGGCCATGCTTGGCCGGCCCTTTCTTCTGGAGCTGCGGCAAAGCCGGAGCCTGGCAGGGGACCCTTCCCCACCGCACCGAGCCCTGCGCCCACCCGGGCACCCCGGCACAGCCAGGGCCGCCTCCCCCACCTTTAAGTTCCCGAAATTCAGACTATTTATTCCACGTCTGGAACTCCCCGCTTTTCCTCCTGCTGAACTGGGAGAATCAGCTGAAAAGCATCATTCAAAATACTTCCAGAACCCACGGAAAAGCGGTGGGACCTCATGTTCTCCCCGCCCCTCCCCGAGATTCTCCTCTTGCCATGACATCAATAGCAGCATTTTGATGAGAAGCAAAGGAATTGCTCCTCTCCAGCAAGGCTTAGCTTTGAAATGCTGCAGGGCTGCATAAAAGCAATCCAGCGGAGAACCAAACTGTTTCTGTAACCAAAAACTCGGGGGGGGGGGGGGGGGTTAAATGCACATTTTAGACACTTCACATAATGAAGAAGTTTTCAAGTTTTGTTTTCCCCTTAAACGTGCGCATTAGTTCGCTCACGCAGGGGGAAAAAGAAAGGGGGGAAATCACAGGGTTCCAGGGAGAGGCCACTCACAGCTGGGAAATCAATCATTTCCATGGCAAAAGCCGCTCCAAACAGCTCTGGCACGGCCAGGGCTCATCCCTGCCTGCACCCGAGGTTGTGGTTGTCCCCGCGGAAGGACCGTGCCGGCTCCGGAGGGACGGCTGTCCCTTGGCCGGCGCACCCGGGGCTGCTCGCTGGTGCTCAGCGGGGTCGCAGCCCCCCCGGAGCAGCTCCTCACTCTTGCCCTCGGTGTTCGCTCCCCCGGGGCAGCGGGGCCGGGCCGGGCTGTCGGAGCCGCGGAGATGGATGGCGATGACGCGGGGCAGGACGCGGCCGCCGGCACAGGTTGACTCTGGCAGCGGGACAAACCACCTTTCACAGCCTCCCTGCCCCCGCTAGCCCTCCCCGGCATCGCTCAAATGCCTGCCCCAAACCTGACCTTTTTTTTCCACAGGAGCGTTTCTAAAAGCAGCGTTTCTTCCCCGAGCCCCAGCACAGGAATGTCGCGGCTGTGGCGGGGACAGGGCTCGGCCCCTGTGCCGGCCGCGCTCCGCAGGGCTCCGGCGAGCCCCGGGCCGGTCTGGCGGAGCCGCGGCTCCCCAGCCCGCGCGGCTCCTCGCACGGATTTGTCAATTTGCACAGCTGCTTCTAATCCCCGCTTTGAAGTCCCCCCTCTCTGTTTTCCTGGCTGACGGCCTCGACGCGGGGTTCCCGGGGTCAGGGCAGCAAAAAGGGTTCGCCGGCGGGTTCAGGGCAGCATCCGAAAGTTCAGGCTCTTCCCAGTCCCCGGCATCAGCATCCTCCTGCCACAGACTTACCAGCAAGGCCGCTTGGAAATCTGGGCAGGGGAGTCCCCTGTTAAGAAAAGCTGGGAAAACCAAGGCAGGGTTGTGGTACAGGTCCGACAGCCTCACGCACACACGCAGCCCAACGCAGTGTTGTTCTGGTCTTGGCCTTACATTGTTAATAATATTAACTGTAAAATTCTGTTACCCACAACGCGGATTTAAGTAGCCAGATAAAGGCCTGTGAGCGCCACAATCTGCTGCTGGGGGAGACTGTTATCTAAATAAGTTTTTTTTTTAAAGCCCAAGATAATAATGATAATGCTAATAATAATAATAGTAATAATTCCTCTTTTTAGCCTGCTTCAAGATCTAGATCTTATCCTAAAGAAGAAAGTCATTCTAAACCCTAGAGAATGCATTGAGAATTAATATTGATTATTAGGAATGATATTCTTACTAGGAACGGCTTTGCAGTGTCTAGGGGAAAGGATTCCTCCAGGGCCAGGTAATAATCGCAATCGTATTTAGTGCCTGCACTGTACTTTGTGTCCTCAAACCTGATTAACCTCTTCTGCATCACCTTAATTACGCAGTGTTGGAGGCAGCAGCTGTGCCACTGGAACACCTCTAACAGGAGAACCCTCCCAACTTGAAACACCTGACGCTGCCCCACACACGGCCCAGGGATGGCCGTGAGGCTCCCCAGGAGCCAGCAGGGTCCTGCTGCCCCTCCAGCCACCCCAACCCCTCCGAGCTCGGCCCCCTCCCCTGCTCCGCAGCTCCAGCTGTGCCAGGTTCTCCAGGAGACCACACAATGTGCCTGACATGCCACTTAATACAACACAATGAAATATTGAAAAGGCTTTCAAAACTCAACATGTTGAGGCAGAAATCTATGGAAGATGTTTAATACTAATTCTATTAGGCATCTGAGTTAATGAATCACAACTGTAAGAAATCATGATAATCCAGCAGGCATTAGTGACAGATTAGCTTCAAAGCTACCATAAAAGTGCCATAATGCTTACCTAGTGGGGTGATTAATGCCAGCAATACATAATGGCATTATGAGGGATGGAGCAGCATGGGCTGACAGCCCCTCTGCTCTGGCCATCGCCCTGAGGGCTGCTTCCCCCTCACCACGCACGTCACAGCCCCAGCAGGGTCTGCCTGAAGGAAAAACCCCCCAGGTGTGGCCCTCACACCTCTGCTCTCCCCCATCCCAGTGAGGGGATGCTGCAGGCGTTGGCACTCAGGCAGTGGCAGGGAGGTCATCAACAGGAGCTCAGCAGCACCGGTCCTGGTGCGGGAGCTGCTCTGGGGCAGGGCTGGGGGGCTCTGAGGGTTGGAACTGCAGAATGGGGTAAGGGAGGTGCTTGCAGGTGGCAAGAGAAGGTCCTGTGCTGTGGGCATTTCAGCTGTTCCTTCCTCCAAGGCATTCCCAGCTGAGACTTCAAAGTTTGGATTTGATGATCTTGGAGGCCTTTTACACCCTAAATGATCCTGTGATTTGGCAAACCCTGCTGCTGCCTCCTCAGGAGCACACCTGGCCCCAGGGCTGGGGCTGCCAAACCTGGGCTCGTTCTCCACTGGGGATCACACCAGCAGAGCTTGGATGGCTGCTCTCGGCTCCACTGGCACCTGCCTGGGCACTGGACGTGCCTTCCTGGCCGGGCACTGACCGCACCGCCGTCCTGAGTGTCAGCACAAAGGTAAGTGGAACAAGTTGCTGTTGAATGGAACTCGACGTCTCATTATGGCTTTTCAGGATTGTTTTCCTACATCTTTATTGCTCAGGTTTGCTTAATTCTAGAGTGGATGTCTGCCAAATTGTCTATCAAATTACTTACTGGCAGGTAAACCAAGATTAGTTCACTTGAGTGCGGCCCTCTTATATTTGACTTATAGCCAAGCAAAATATGGGTTTAATCAAGGGATAAATTGGACATGATGTTTCAATGAAAGATAGCAGGGTACACTCTGCTCAGCGGAAACAGGGGAAGACAGGACCTGAGGCAGGAGCAGAGGAGGCTCCACAAGAATCAGCTGAGGATGATGGCTCTGAGGCTGTGAGCAGCTTGGGGATGCTGGGAAACTCATCCCTCACCCAGCAAACTGCTCAGCTCTGTCCTTCCTCTTGCTTTCAGGAGCTCCTCTCCTTGGTGGAGATGAAATGATGTAGGGACCCCAGCTGGGCTCCCCACTCACTTGTTCCCCACAGTCACGTGCCCTTCTGAGAGCCCTGTGATGCTGCACAGCTCCAGCTATTGCAGTTCCATCCTGTGCAGATCTGTCTTCCACAAAAAAACCCTCTTGTCCCAGAAGGAAATGGGTCGGGAGCAGATCCTGTGGCGAGTGTGGGGCTTGCACGAGGCAGAGCTCAAGCAGACAGGAGTTGGTGAACTCGCACTGACTCAGCCTCAGCTGTTGTGATTTAGTGTCTGAGGGAACAACAACCAACTTCACCCCGTCCCTGCAGACGCAGATCCCCGGTGGGGTGGGGTTGGCTGGGAACTCGGGAGGAAGCTGGAGCTGCAGAGGTCTGTGAGGAGCAGGTATGGGCGAGCATTTGGTGTTTGCCCGGGACGTGGGGCTGGCACGTTGGCATGTTTGCGTAAAATCTCCGTCCAGTTCCTTGTGCTTCGCTTTGAGCTTCCTGGCTGGAACCAGAGTGAGGCACGGGGGTGTTTCTGTACCCCAAAAGCCGTTGGCTCTGGGATGGTTCTCGTATGGTGTCACTTTAAATGCCCAGCTCCTGGCAAGAGGAATGCAGGCACATTCCTCTTCTTTTCTTCCTCCTCCCCTCTTTAATTTTAAGCTGTTCCCAACAAGCTCAAAAATTTGATTCCTGAAGGCTAAAAACTGGAAGGTAAATAAAAATAACCCCACAGTTAATTATATTCTTAACAAGTCATGATTTTTTCAAACCCGTCCTGTTCCTTGTGGGGGTCTGACTCATGGCTCTGAGCACTTGCAGTTGGCGATAATATCTTGCTGTAATTTGAATTAAACCACTTGTAGCAGCACTCTGTTCTCTAATTTCATTTAGGCCCAGTGGGTGTCCTGTCTTCCTGGAATTTGTTGGCCATCTAATGAGAAGCAGCCCAGCAAACCCAGCTAATGAACCAAGTCAGGCGTCTCGCAGGGGGGAGAGGGATGGGCAGAGGGGCCGGTGGGGACCAATGGAGGGGTGTGTGGGGCTGTTGATGGGGGCTCCTCGGGCATCAGGTGCCGGGTGAGCTGTCCCTGCATCCCCACGGTCCCCCCAGCAACCTCTTGACCCAGTGCTGAACTCGGGCTGAGCCCCAAGCTCGTCGCTCATGGCCCCCTGGCTGCTGAGGTGTGTTTGATCCGTGCCATCTGCCCCAGTTTCCCTGTGAAAGGGGCTCTTGGCTCTTCTGGGCCGTCCCTGCCATGGTGCCGAGGAGTCGCTGTGCCTGAGGTGCCACCAAGCCTGGGTGAGCAGGAGGGCACACGGTCCCCCCTGCCACCCCCGTGACGGGTTTGTGACGCTGTGGGAGGGGGGTGTGTGACACTGCGGGACAGTGGGGGAACAGGGGTGTGGGACGGGGGTGTGTGACACTGCGGGACAGTGGGGGGACAGGGGTGTGGGACGGGGGTGTGTGACACTGCGGGACAGTGGGGGGACAGGGGTGTGTGACAATGGTAGAACAGGGGTGTGTGACACTGCGGGACAGTGGGGGGACAGGGGTGTGGGACAGGGGTCTGTGATGCTGTGGGACAGTGGGGGGACAGGGGTCTGTGATGCTGTGGGACAGTGGGGGGACAGGCCTCCCTGCCCTGCCCTGCCTCCCCAGCCCTGGCTTTCCCCCACCCCACTGTGCCCCAACCCCACTGCTGAGCCCCAGCCCCGCAGTGCTGCCAGTTCCCCATTACCTTGGAGAAAGCAAAGGGAGGCAACAGCGATACAGCCAGTGCTGTTCCTTCAGGGGGAAAAAAGGAAAAAGAAGGAAAAACATTTGGGTTTTTATATGTTAAAAAGAGCAAGGGGAAAAAAAAAAAAAAAAGGAACAGGCTTCCAGAGAGTTGCTGAGTTGAATTACGGGGGCTGGGGTCGGATGATTAACAACCCTCCCGCATTTCGGCATCGCAGTCATTACTCACTCCAAACCTGAGGCTTCTCAGTTACATACCCCGGCACAGCCCGACCATTTTTTCCATTGACTGAAAACACATTCTGACTGAAAACAAACTTTCGATCCCCGAGGCTTGGCACGCTGCGGGTCCTTCACCGTGTTTAATCAACGGGAAGCTAAACACTTTCAATCTGTGATGGCTCATTTGGAGAGGGAGCTCTGGGCCCTCGGTAGGTGCCAGATATAATAACTCTCCCCTTTTCTTTTCTGAGGCCTACTTTTATAATTTTGCTATTTTTCAATGTCAGACCCATCTTTTGAAGAAATTTTATTGGATTTCCTGCTAGACTTCAGCAAGGATTTTTCTTTCTTTGGCAGAAATATCAAGCAGAACAGGGGAAAAACTCAATCATAACCTTGGAACAAGGATTATTATTAGTTGGGATTTCTTTGTCTGTTTGCACAAACACATTATTTAAGAGCCCAGCAGGTCAGCAGGCCCCCAGCCCTGGGGCTCCAGGCCCTGGTGCTGGTCTCTGCTGGCTCTCTGGGAGGGAGGCAGTGCCAGCATGCACAGAGCACAGCAAGGGAAGGCTTGGGGGCTGTTTCCCCCCCTCAGCCAGGGTATTCCTAAAATCTTTCCAAGGCTGGAAATCTTTGCCCAGTCATTCAGGTCTTTGAAAAGCAGGCTCTGGGGGCAGCCAGGTGGCTGAGGGGCTTCTCTCTGGGCCAAACTCCAGGCAGGTCCTGGTGGGTGCAGGCTCAGCAGGTGTCTGTGCAGGGGTTGGTGCTGGCCCTCCACTCCCAAGGAGGGGATTCAGGCTGGATAAAGCACAGGGCATCTGCAGGGATGAGCTCATTTCTTCCCACACCTCTCTAGTTCTGCAAGTGCCTCTGGTGACTGGACACTTCTCTGCCTCCATCCCAGTCCCCTGCCTGTCCTGGTTCCCTGCCCATCCTGGTCTGGGTTGTCCTGGAAGTCAGGGCAGCTTTGGAACTGGAGCTGGTGTGAGTTGGCAAACGGGCACCAGCCCCATCCCTGAGCTCTGGGGGTGTGAAACCCAACATCCCACTCCTGCTCCCACCTCTTCCTGGCAAGCCCAAAGCGAGTCCCTGCTGCTGGAGAGAGCTCCTGCCCTCTGAGCTGAGCAGCTTTTGCTGCCTCAAGGTTTTCCAGGGGCTCTCAAGGCTTTCCTTCTTTTTTTCTCCCGGTGTTTGAGGTTAAGAAGAATGCTACAGGATTCAATAAATCGCCTGGCATGGCGTAGGCCAAAACAAGAAAATGTAATTCAGATTAAAGTCACCCTCTGGCTAAACTGATAGTTTATTAAATAAACTGCAGTGCTGCCAATCAACTCTGCTGGCAAGCAATCCTCTGACATTAATCTTTTTTGATGTGATTTAGGGTACACCTGGGCCTTTGTAGAGTATCTCCCATAATTTCTTTCCCATCTCTCTGGATCAAGCTGCTGTGCTTGGCTCCGTTGACAAATTCCCCAAGTAATCCCTCAAAAGATTGGAGAAATGCTCCAAACGCTCCATTAAATTTATTTTCCGTGCTTTAAGAGCCCCAAAACTATGTCCAATAAATAAGTGTTCGCAGTGATTTATTGAAATGCTGCTCTGATTTAGAGTTATAGGCGGGGGAAATATGTCACCCCTGGGAACTGGAAGCCCAGCCCTGCAAGCGAGACCAGATGTGCTGGTGCTGGGCGGGGGGAGCCGGCCAGGCTGGGGGGGCTGCACAGCCCAGAGCTGGACCCTGCTCCCAAAGCCTGGCCCAAAAGGTCCCCGGGTGAGTCTTCTTGCCTGAAAAATTTATTGTGGTTGTAGTTATTGGGGGAACCATCAAAAGAGTAATTCTGGCCCTTGTTTTTGCACAGGCCTTTTGATAAATATGATACTTAGAAATATGCCTCCCCCAAGACGGGAAAGCCATAGAGTTAAAATGAAGTAATCTGTCAGTAAACTCACTGGAATCGAGGCCAAACCGAAACCTGCGAGAGCAGGAGGGGGAGAAGGGAGCCCGTGCTCGGTGGATTTGTATCACTGCAGATAAAAGTGAGGATTTATTGCCACAGGGCTCTGTTCTGGCTGCTCTGCTGCTGCACGGGCTCGTGCTCCGCACCCTGGGGGCCCCCCAGTCCTCCCCGGATCCTCCGAGGGTTCTGGGGCACGGGGCCCCCCTGGGTGCCCCCTCACTTTGGGGGGGCTCAGCCTCGGGGATGTCCCAGCTGGGTTCCCATGCAGGGTCCAGAGCCCCCTGGACCCGGGGCAGGAGGGAGGCAGGGCCCGTCCTGCTGCCCCGCACTGGCCCGGCCGGGCTGGCTGCAGTGAGGTGCCCTGCACCAGCTGTGTTTACAGCGGGGAGCTGCAGTTCACTGGAACAAAATCATTTAATGCAGCCAGAGCGCTTTTGGCAAGGGGAGCACTGGGGAGCGGAGCTGCCTGACAGCGATGGAGTCGATAACTCCCGACAGGGCCGCTCCCAGCAGGAGGCAACACGAAAATCCAGTCTGGAGCTCCTGCTCCAGTGCTGGGAGAAGGCAGAGAGCGCCTCTGATCCACGGCCAAGCTCCCTGGGTGGGAGGCACAGGCTGCCTGGGTGCTCCCCGGGCGATGGGCTGTGCCAGGAGAGCCTGTGGCTCTGCTGTGAGAGCCGGGGTCAGGGATGTGGGATTGGCTCTCCAGGCTGGCCCCCGATGCTGCCCGGGACCCCTGGTGTGGGGCACAGTGAGGTCTGTGCCCACCTGCAGCCCCCCGTGCTCAGGAGGTGCCCCTGGGGTACCTGTCCCCCAAAATCAGCATCATGCCCGGCACGTGGCTTGTTCCGCTCTTCCAGCAGCCAAACCAAAGGTGACATCCACGAGTGATGAGGCCGTAGATGCAGAGGGTGACCTGACCCCAGCCTGGCACCCAAAATGCCCCCAAACGCTGCACCCCCAGGTTGTGCATCTGGCAGAACAGAGGACAGTGGGTGTTCTGGGCACCCTGACCCTGCAGAGGCCAACCAGGAAGAGGGAAGAATTTATTATCACAGGCCTGAAAGACCACAGCTGCCACACGGCCCTGGGATGCTGCAGAGCAGAGAGGGCAGGGAAGGGGACCGGGGGTTTTGTGGGGGTGCTGGGACCCTCTCCAAGGGAGAGGGGAAGGCAACCAGAGAGGGTGAGCAGGGAGAAGGGGGAAGGGAAGGAGCGAGGAGGCGTGTGTGTGACTGTTCAGAGAAACAGGATTCATGGTAATTTCCTGCCAGATGCCTGAGCTCCTCCGGCACGCAGACGTTTCACATGAGAAATATCAAAGCGTTCCCAGTAACAAATGTACTTCCTGCAGCTCCTCAGATCTGCCTCCGTGCCAGGGAGCGGGGACGCCCGAGGAGCAGCGCTGCTGCCGCGTTGGGGTCCGGCCCCACGATGGGATGTGGGTGCTCGTGGCGTGGGGGGGTGGGAAGTGCAAGCCTCGAGTTTTGGGAAGCGCTGCCTGCACCTCCGCGGGTGCTTGTGCGCAGATTGGTCCTGACAGCTCGAATTAATACGTCAGGGTGTGTGATCTGCGCTGGCGACGGCCCCTGACCCTATCAGCACTGTGCTTCCCCGGCTGAGCGTCTCCCGGCCTCAAATTGATTCCGAGTTTTATAAACATCCTGACGTCGGGGCAGGGAAGAGAGAAGGAGGGGAAAAGAGCCCTCACCACCAAGCAGGGATGGGATGGGCTCCCCTATCCCCTCCGTGTCCCCTCAAAGCCGCCCCTGGAGCTGCGGGTGCTGCTCACTGCTCCCCACCAGCTCAGCCCCAAGATGTCATCTCTGTCCCTGCTCGCTGGGGTATTTTTCAGCAATGTCTCTCTCCCAGTTTCCCAATTTTCTTTCCAATCCTCTTTAATGCCTTCAAAAGTTGGTTCACGATCCCAATGTATATAAACCCCCCCATGAACTCGATCCAATGCTGTTTTTCAAGCTCTTCCTAGTCACTGCTCATGAGGAAGTGGAAGATTTCATTTGATTTAACATTTTTAGTGTGTTTTAAGAGCTGGAAGATGCTTCTGGTGTTCTCCAAGCAGTCAGAGGGCCCTGCCAGGTGCCTCAGCATTTTGGACCTTGCAGCAAACCTCTCTTGCTCCTGTTTGTGTTTCTTAGAGGGAGTCTTGTGGGCACAGAGCTGCTGTGCCTGCGAGAAACTCATGGAAAAGACCCAAATAATCATAAATCAATATTAACTCTGCATTGCTTATTATTTTCTGTTTATTGTCTCTTGGCCCGAGAAGTTGGTATTGACCTGGTCAGAACAAAATGTCAATAACTGCAACCCTTGAAGGCTGGGGAAGATTGATGCCGATTAAACTCCCTGGCTACCGGTGTGGGCTGGGGCAGGGATGAGCCATGGTGGGACAGAGGCAGCTCCTGATGGGAGAGGTTCAGGCAGGGAGGAACTTGCCATGCCAGAGCCCAGGAATCCTCCTCTTGGCCCTCTTTAACTGTTTCAGGGAAGCAGAAAACCTTCCCCGGGAGAATGCAGCAGCAAGAGCTGTTTGTGCCCCTCCTCTCCCAGAACTGTGTGGGACAAGGCCATCACCCATCACCTGCCCTGGGAGGGTGTCCCCAAGGTTCCAGCTCTCCCACGGAGACCTGGCCTGCAAAGGGCCACCAAACTGGGGGGCATTCAGGGTGAAAACTTCACTCCTTCCCTGCTCGCTCCTTCGTGTCCCCCTGCCCCCGGCATCCCCCTGCCAGATTTCCCAGATTTCTGCCGGTCCTCACAGCGACAGGATCACAACAAAGCGATGTGACTTCAAACGCGTCCCGCCCTCCTTCCCATTCATCCCGTCAAGCGCAGCTCCACACGGGAGCTGCCCGGGGAGCATCGCCACTGCTGGGCAGCCCCCACCCCTGTGCGGTTTCTCAGGCAGGAGCCCCCAGCCCTCCACCACCACGGGAGGGCTCAGCCGCGGGTGCATTTCCTGGTTTGACCCTGATTCCAAGCTCTGACGACAAAAGCAGGTGGCTCCCCACGGGCTCCCCACGGCCGCCCGGCCCTGGCTGCGGGTCCCGGGTCCCCAGGCCGGTCCCACCGCCCCGGCACGGAGCAGAGCCCCCGGCAAAGCCTCCTGCCTTCGGCCAGCGAGAGCACGGAGCTGGCGCCGAGCCGCTCCGGGAAGGGGGGGACGTGTCCCTGGGGACGGCGGTGTCGTTCCTGGAGCCTGCCCGCTCCCTGTCACGTCTGTCACTTCTCGTTAGTGCCCGTCAGCCGGGTAACACGACCTGACTGATGTAATCGGGGCCGACACACCGGCATGGAGGGGCTCTGGAAACTTTCCACCACGCGCTTTCCCAGCCTGCGCCCGCCCGGCTCGTTCCTGGAAGCCGCGTTCGGAGGTGCCGCTCTGCCCGGCGGAGGGAGCGACGCTCAGCGATGCCACCCTCCCAAAATGGGCACCTCAGACCAGCCAAGGGCGCTTCGGCGGGGCCGGGCTGCGCTGGACTCAGCCAAGTCGCTTCTGACTCAGAGGGAAGGTGCAGGCAGAGCCCCGGCAGTGCCGGCCCCGCTGCCAGGCGGGCGGGTGCGACGGAGCTCGGAGCGCCCTTTGAAGCCGGAGCTGGGGCTCGCACCTCGCTGGCTCGCGGCGCTTTGGCCCCGGGAGCTCCTGACGCACCGTCTGCACCATCCCGGCCCCGCGGCGCACCTGGGGCTGCCAGCACGTCTGGATTTGGGGCGTTTCTAGTGCGGGTCTGGCGGGGAGGGGGGATGATAAACTGGGAGTGCTACCATCCCTCTCACCCCTTCTGCAACCCCGGGCCACGGCACCGACTCGGACCCTGGGAACCCCAGCACTGCTTCAGCAGGATTTTGCTGGAAGGAGGAATAAAGGCATTGGGGTCTGGGCTGAGTCCCACGTGTGTGGCAAAAGAAGGTGGGAGAAAACCTCCTCCAGCTGTGCCAGGCACCATGGCAGGGCCTCCCGGCTGACTCCAGTCAGAGCCATGCACAGAGACGGGCTGCGGCCAGCACGGGCTATGGGAATGGATCTGGGGGCAGGGGGAGAAGTACAAAAAGGGGCTGAGTCACCTGAGAGTTTCTGTGGGGTGGGGAATGGCAGCGCTGAGGTCTCCCCTGCTCCTTCCTCCCCACCCAGGCCTGACAGCCGCGATTCCCAGTGGGAGCAAAGGGCCAAAAGCCGGGATGGCAGCCAGGGTGGGTGGTGGAGACAGCACTGGCACTTCCCCCAGCCTTTGTGGATCAATTCACATCGCAGGTTTTGGTGGTTTGTTTGCCAAAAATCCTCGATCGCTGCAAGTGTCACAGGTGAGGAGCGAGCACATCCGGCACTTCGGGGAGATCGATATCTCTGCGGTTGTAAATATCCCAGGAAATCAATGGGGGATGTAAAGTGGATTTCGTCCATTTTCACTTTTAACATCTCTTTGTAATAAAAACGCTATTTTAATAAATGGAAATGGGGAGATTCACTGCTGGGCCGCTGCGGGTTTCAGCAGCGCTGGGTTTTTGTCGTTCCCACTGCCATTCCCTGAGCTCTGCCAGTGCAAAACCCCTGGATGAGGCTGAACTGTTCCATTTCATCCTCTGTGCCTCTCCTGCTCCGGGGCAGTTCTCTCCTGTGAAGCCTCCGTGTTTCCAAACCTCCCAATCCCTCGGAGCAGGTATCCAGCCCCGTGCACAGATGTGTGGGAGTCAGCCCGAGGCACAGGGTGGGGTTTATTCTCTCTGATCCTACCAGCTTTTCCCTTCCTTTCCATGTGGGTCTTGACCCCACGGAATGAGGTACACCAAGCGGGGATGGGCCTAAACAAAATTCTTGCATCCAGGATGGAAAAAAGCCCCTCACTGCACCCTGGGCAGTGCTGGAAATGGAATTTTCACCTCTTTGTGACTGCTGTGCAACAGCCACTTGTTAATTACAACATAAAACCTCTTACCATGTGAGAGACGGATTTATGGATGAAATTCCCTGATCAATATTCACAGCAGCGCCAGGAAGAAACGTGTGGGGTAGTAGGGAATATTTTTTAATTCTTTTTGGTAATTATTTCTCTCTGGTTTAATATTGGCTGACCTTGGAGAATGTAAAAGGAAAACAGAGACGCTGAACATGGAGCCTGTCCCACGGGGACCTGCTGAGGGAGATGCCAGTTGCCCGTGAAAGAACAAGACACCAAAAATCCCTTGTGGCACTGCAAAATCCTCTCTCACTGCCCAAGCACATAGGACTGTGGGAGAGAGGCCAGTGCAGGGCAGCTCCAGGGCCCAGCGGCAGCTCCAGGGTCCAGCAGCACCTGGTGTTGCCTCATTCCCTCTCCAGGAAGGATGGCAAGAGCTGTGCTCCACCACAAGGCTGGATTTGGGAGAAGAGGTCGGGAAGAAGGAATCCCAACGGAGCAGCCAGCCCTCTGGCATTGCCCAGGGTGGGTTTGGCATCGTCCCTGGCAGACCTGCCGGTGCTCTGCTGCAGGGCCGGGGCACAGTAAACGCCGGACTGAGCCGCCACCGCAGCTCCTGCGGTGCAGCTCCTGTTTGCCCGGATAATGGTCGGGCATTGAGCGGATCCAGGGGTTTAACCTCTTCCAAAATGTTTGTTAACCGGATTTATCCGGTGGCTCGGCGTCAGCAGAGCACGGGCAGGCTGCTGGAGCAGGGCAGGAAGCGAGGCCGGAGTGTCTCCATTTGTCTGGGAACGCGGTGCCGCTGTCCGGGCTGGTGCCCGCAGAGCCCCACCCTCCCCGGGGAGGGCACGGACGTGTCTGGGCAGGGTCCCAGACATTCCTGGGAGACGCGCACCTGAGTTCTGGGAGTTCCCAAGGCAATTAGCATCTCTGTGCTAACCGTGGTTTCTCCTCTGTCTAGGCAGCTCCTCCATCAAGGTGTGGATCTGCCGTGTCTGGGCGCTGGCGGTGACGCTCGGGGAGTTTAATTAGAGCGTGGCTACGACAGCAGTGCTTGTGCAGCCATCCCACCGGCCAGGTCGGGACCCTGCACTGCCTCAGTGCTTCCTCCCCTGGAGAAGAGATCTTGGGATACCTTCAGCGTGTGCAATGTTCCCGTTCCTGCCGCTAAATCAGACAGGGATTGCTGGTGTCAGGACCGGGCTGGACGCACCCCAGGACACCGCTCCAAGCACCATCCCAGCTCTCCAGACACCAGCCAGTGGTGCAGCAGCCTGGCCCCCATCACCGGCGAGCCAGTGGCACCTGGCAGAGACACCTTTCATGTCTCCAAGAGTGGAAGTCAGCACATGGATAATTACAAGGCAGCGCATCTCCGTGCCCTGTGACTAAGGCACCATGTAGAGCAAAGGTAGGAACAAACCACCAGAAGAGCAAATAAATAAAGAAGGCAGCTTTAATAATGGGGTAATTACCCAGCTTAAGTACACAATCATCTCGCATTTTGCTAAACTTTATGACACATGATGACAAGTTAATAAATGAGATGTCTTACCAGCAGTAAAACAGCTGTTACCAGCCACCTTGTATGTCTGGGTAGCCCAGAGCAAAAAAACCCACCAAGCCAAATGAAAAGAAACTGGTTATTTCTGTTTGTGAAATAGCCCGGGTAATAAATCACCATTAATGATGCTGTCACTTATCAAAGGGAAAGCTCTTGTTGCAAAAGCCTTTGAAGTCATGGCACCTATAATTTCCTAACTATAAAAAGGTACCTTTGTGTGTGTGTCATACCTGGAACCGGCGGCAACCAGGAGGTGCCAGGAGTTCAGCACCGCCCAGCCCCAGACGAGCGCGGCAGTGAGGAGGGGGTGCCCGGGCTCGGGCTGGGCTGCACAGGCCGTCATGAAGCCCCAGATCTGGCAGGGATCGATTAGTGATGGTTTAAAGGTGGTTTTCCTCTCCTCCCTGCACCTAATAGCTTGTTTGCCCAGGAATATTAGGGTGGTTAATTCATATTAATTAACAGGGATCCAATGTGGTTAAAATAATCAACTTGACATCTGCAGTGGCAGGATGGGCTGGGAGCAGGACTCAGAACTGCTGGCAGAGCGGAGCCCCCTCACTGCCCCGGCCCTCACTGAGCCTCGCGGGGCAGCCCGGCCCTCCTGCCCTCCCATCCTCATGGGGAAGCACAAACTGTATTAATGGTGGCACAATTATCACATTTCAGTGAGAATCTTCACCCGCAGTGTGTCCTGGAGACACAGCAGCAGCATCTGCCGGGCTCCAGCTCCGCTCTCCTCCTGCCCCAGCCCTTCACTGCACAACTGCTGAGCCCGGGGACGAGTCGGGGCGACGGTGACAAATGCGGCCCTGAAGAGGAGCAGTCTGGCTGTCACTCGAGATTAAGTCCTCTGTCACCAGAGAGCAGGAGGTACCAGGTGCTTGAGCTCAAGGAACCTCTCCCTCAGGGGTGAGGAAGCAGCAGGTAACGGGAGGCACGAGCACGGGTGACAATCCTGTGTGTGTGTTCAGGAGCACAGAGGGGCCGTGGGGACACTCGGGACTCTGTCCAAGGGTGCAGAGAGGTGGTGCAGAGCAGGGCAGCCCCACTCCCCCCCACCTTGATGCTCTCACAGACGGGGAAATGGGTTTCATGGGAAGATCTCACCGACCTCAAAGCCGCCAAAGCTGAGCTCGCCCCAGCATTGTGTACAACAGCCTCCAGCCAAGCCCAGCCGATGGAGGGTGAGGTACATCCATGGGTTTGAATGCCCCAGGGTTTTTTGGCATTGCCAGGGCCCGCCAAGCAAAGTGGGGCAAGCCCTCGGGAGGGGCAGGGTCACAGCACAGCCCTGCCCTCGGTACCTCCGGCACATCCCCTGAACAAAGAGGGGAGGGTTCTGCTCCCCACCACATCCATCTCTTGAGCAGGAATGTGTTTCTTTTCTGGAGACCTAAGGAGGGTTTTTTTCCTCCTCCTTGACTACTAAATGAGGCAGTTCCTATGTAGCTTTGTCATTTCTCTCCTGCTGAAGACACTTTCTTTTCTTCTCATCTGAGCGGCAGGCACCTCACCCGCCTCATAAGCATCTGCTGCAAGAAGTCTTCACCTGTCACCTCTTCCCAACTGACTTGAGAAAACAGGATAGGAAAGCTATAAATAATTAAGGCCCATCCAACACAGGTGCAGCACTAAATATCAAACCTGCCTGAGCATCTCCAACACTCCCTTGATAGCCAAGGGGAAACTAACCTAGTTTGGAAATAGGAGGAGAAGAGAGGCAGGAGCCACGTGTTAAAATTGTGGCCAAACTGGTTTCAGCCCTTGTCAAGGACTCCTGACCCAGGAATAACCCACTTGTGCTGGCGCAGTGTGGTGCACTGGGCCAAAGGTTCACATCATCATCCCAAAACACCTGGACAAGGCATCCAGGAGAGAAGAGGGCAGCCCAGGGGAGACAGCCTGCCCTTTCCCCTTGTGTTTGTGGGGAGAGAGGAACCTTGTGCCTCCCTGTCGCTTGTCCCTATTAACATGCACGATTCCCCAAGCCGATCCTGCAGCCGTCTCCGAGCTTGTAAGAAGTTAACATCAAAGCCGTGGAAGGGAGGGAATGGCAAGTGCTGGTGAGAGATGTCACATTAGTGTCTGGCTCTCCCAGAGCTGCTGCATTTAAATTTTGTTCATCAAGGCTTCGACTCCGTGGCCCTGCTTCAGGGAGGGAGGAGAGGCCACATACAGAGAACTCTGCTCCTGCACCGGGAGCAGCTTCGGGGCAGCCCTGGGATGGTCCAGCCCTGAGAGAGCTGCAGGGAGAGCAGCAGTGCCCAGCCGGGGCTCCTGGGCGCCTCGGAGGCTGTAAATCTGCTGCCATCAGGGCATGACGAGGCTGAGGGCGAGATAGAAACTTCCCCTTTGGGCACTTCTGTAATTGTTGGTGAGGGCAGCAGCTCAGCAGAGCGTGATTACAGTCCCAAGTGAGCAACCAGGGAGATAATTAACTTTTGGAACAACTTACCTGTGAGACGAAGTATCCATCACTCAAAGACTTTACGGAGCAACCGATACCCTGCTGAAAGCTCCTGGAGGTGACCCCGCAGCCCAACCAGTGGGAAATATCCCCCTGGGACTGGAAAACGCTGATTTACCTGAATCTAAACGATCTGCAGGAATACTCCTGGCTCCGACTGGCAACAAAAGATAGGCGAGCTGCATAATGTGCTGTCAGCCTGCCCGGGCCTGGGGACAGCAGGGTCACCCCGAGCCAGCGGTTGGGCACACTCTGCTCCCCATCCCGGGTGCCACTCCCGCTGCCTGGGAAGTGGCATTTCAGCTCTCCCACCATTCCAGCTTCCCACAGGGCTTTCTCCACCCACACACACGCATGCCTGATATTTTATTTATTTTTTATGTTTGATTTTACCCTGGTTCAGGTTGAAATAATGAGCATTTTGGGGGCAGAGTGTGCTGGGAAGAGCTGGGACGTCTCCTGTCGCTTCTGAATCCTGGGAGCTTGGAGGCAGCCTGGATTGGTGGGATTTGTCTCCCCATGTGTGCCAAGCACCGAACCAGTAACGTTCTGCCCCGGGATGAAATGCCCATGTCCATCTGTGTCTTGGTGAGCGAGGCCCAGCAGAGGGGCAGGAGGAGGCAAAGCACCCCAAAAACATTTCCAAGTTCTACTGCAAAACTGTCCCAAGAAACGAGCTCGGGGCTCTCCCCACACCCAGAGGCCTTCTCCAATTGCCTTCTCCAATCGCTGGTCTGTGCAGGAAGGTGACCCCAGCCTGAGCCCCCTGCCCTGCCCGCGGGGACCCTCAGCTGCCCAGGGAGCTGCTTTTATTTGGGCTCCATGGCACAGCCCCGGGAGATTTACGGCCGGAGCTCCTTTGATGTGGGCCCCTGATAAGCGTCAGGAATATTTTCGTTTCATGACAATGTCAGCTCGTGGCTCTGACTGGGGGGGTTTATGGGCAGAGATGTTTCCTGCAGCTATTGAGGCTGCCACATTCCTCGGGCAGGCCAGCCAGTAAAAGAGAATCGTAAAACCCCCTCTGGAAGGGTTTATAAACAGAGGGAAGCTTCTCCTTTAAGGGAGAGGAGCGGGGAGTATTTCCATTTCAATCAGGGGCGTCTCTGGAACCAGACCACAGCCGGGGCTGCAGAATTTGTCAGGGGATTAGCTCAGGAACAGAGCAAGTGCAGGGTTTTTCCCCTTCGCACTCACTCGCCTGTTATTCCAAATTAGGCTCTTGGTGCTGGGCTTGGAGGAGGGTAATGAAAACCAGAAGGGAGCTGGGAGAGCCTGGCTGGGGAACAGGGACAGGCGCTGGAGGGGCCCAGGTGTGCGCAGGGCAGCCGGACACCCCTCGGGCCCTGCTGCTGGTGGGGTCTGGCACACGAGAAGGACACTGTGACTCAGCTCCTCTCCTTCCCTCCTCGCTCCACTGGGAGCTCCTGATGGCAGGAGAAGCCTCCACCGCGGGCATTCACGACGGGACGGCTGTGGGGTCCCCACATCACCCCCACCGAGCGGGGTCCCGCCTGCGGGGAAGCTGCTGTGCCCCGGCGTTCCCCCCGCCGCAACCTCTGCTCCCTGTCAGCTGCTCCCGTGATTTATTGGAGGTTTCGGCTCAAATCTGTAAGGCAAAACCACCGAGCACATTTCCTCCTCCTCGCGGTTCCGCCCCCGCGCCGCCGCAGCGCACACCTGGTACAAACAACCATAAAAACACGTCTGCAGCGCGGGGCTGGGGCCAGCAACGCCGCCGGGTACCCCAGGGTGACAGGGAACAGGGCTGCATCAGGCCTCATGCAGCCTCCAAAGCTGAGTTCCAGTTTCCCAAGGGTTTGGGGGATGTATTTTGGGGCAGAAATAGGGATCCCTTCGTCACGCACCCCTCCTGGATATCCTAGGGAGCTGTTTTCCTCCAAAGGTGATAATCCCAGGGCTGAGTTCTGGGCTTTAAAGACAAATGATTAATGCCGGAGAGGTTTGAACTGGGAGATTTATGCAGTGATGGTTTTCCTGAGCTTCTCTGAAGTACCACGGGGTGAAGGCAGTGGGAGTATCAATCTTTGGAGGCAGCAAGAGCCCCTTGGCCAGGTGGTCGGGGAGAAGGAGAGCAGCAGCTGCAGGAGTGCAGGTCACCCACCGAGAAAGGGACTGGGCCCCATCCTGGAAGCACTGGAAGCTTCACCCCTCCATGCCCTTGCTCTGGAGGCTCTTCCAGAACCTCTCTCTCCTTATGATCTTCAGCTTTCTTGTCATTTCCAGCCTAAATCTTCTTCATGGCTAATTTATCCCCTTCGTCCTTGTGCCAGCACTGTCCTTTAACTTAAACAGCTCATCCCGTGCCTGTTGTTTACCCCATGTGTTTATAGGAGCCATCAGTTCCCTGCTCGGCCTCTGCACTCGTGGATAAACAACCTGAGCTTGGATGGTTTGCAGTTGCTCTTCCCTGGCACCGGCAGCTGCTGTCCTGCCACCTCCAACCCCACTGCCCCCAGCCCAACAAGCCCCCATCCCTGCATCCTCTGGGACCTCCAGCCCTCATCCCTGCAGCTCCAGCAGCAAGAGGAGACAGGTTTAGGGTGGGAAGGACACCTAGCAGGGCAGTGTGCCAGCTCCTGCCAGCACCAGCATGAACCCCGGCACAAAGGCCGGCACAAGGAGGAGATGGGACGCTCTGTGCTCAGAGCTTGGGAAGTTTCTTGGCTCCCCAGCAGCAGGGCAGGACAAACAGGTTTGGTGGGTGGCATGGAAAAGAAGGGAAGGTTGGCCCAGCGCGCTGTGCCGGGATAAAAGAATCCCAGCCCAGCACTGGGGCAATCGCCAGCCATCCTCTCCTCTGTCCCCAGAGATGCCCCCGGTGACATTACTTTCTACCAGGGCTTTCCATGACTCCCACGGCCACAGGAGCAGGACAAGGAGGGGCAGAGCTCCCAGCCCAGCCTCCTCCTGCTTTGGCCCATATTTCACAGGAGAGCAGACACCCATCGGCCGTGTCACGGCGCAAAAACCAAGAACTCAAAGCAATTTTAAATGAACTTTCAAAATGATGAACAAAGAGCCCTTGTCCGTGTTATACAGGAAATAAATCACACCAGAATGATAGTTGTAATTCCCAAAAGTACACAGAGAATTGATTTTGCGATGACATTTATCATGATAAACCGGTACGGCAGCATACAGGCACATCTTAAGCTGCAGCTGGGTGACTCCCTCCCATTTATCACCTGTCCCATCTTCGCCAGCCACATTTGCACAGTTGCACAAGTGATGATTGCTGCTCAGGACAGCAGTCCTGGGCCGGTTTCAGCTCACCCTGCACAAGGCCAGGGCTGGCTTCAGCTCTCGCCCTGCGCTGACTCGGGCCTGGCCTCAGTGGGAGCAGGGCAGAGAGGCACTGCCAAGCTCCTGAGCCATGGAAACTCTGCCTGGGTGGACACGAGGCACCTTGGAATTGCAGATCAAAAACCAGGTTGAGTCTGAGTTGGTTTAAGCCGCCCTCCAGCCCCGGGCACTGGAGAAACCTCCCTGGGTGAAGCTCCTGGAGCAGCTGATCTGGACGTGGGGCGAGGGGCTGGAGGGTCCTGCTGTGCCAGGAGCAGGGATGTGCCAGGTCCTTCCTGGCAGAGTTGGTGAGTGAGGATGCCAGAGTGCCCCTATTGCAGCAGGCAGGGCTGTGCCCTCCGGAGATCACAGAATCATGGATTCATTCATGTTGGAAAAGCTCTCTAAGATCATCAAGTCCAGCCGCTAACGTCACACTGCCACCTTCACCACTAATCCCTGTCCCCAGGTGCCACACCCACGCGTTTTTTGAACGCTCCCAGGGATGGTGACACCACCACTGCCTTCCGCAGCCTGTTCCAGTGCTAACCACCCTTTCCATGAAGAAATTTTTCCTAATATCCAACTCACATCAGCTGGGCTGATCCCAGTGTGAAACTGCCTTGGTTTGGCTTTGGCTCTGCCCAGGAAACCCCCGAGGAATGTGCTGCTGGGGGAGCACAGCCAGTGCCAGGCCCCAGGCACCCCAAAAGAGAGCTGGAGGTGCAGCTGGGCTTCATAATGAAAGCCAAAACCCTTCCCAAAAGCAGGGACATTGCCCCAGAAAGGAAACCAGCTCGATTAGGGTAACGCTGGATCCTCAGTCAGCTTTTTAAGTTCTCAGGGCCGTGTATCTCCCTTTGTCAGAGCCTCGCCAGCCTCCCCCGCTCACCTTTATTTGTCTTGCTGCTGTTGCAGCGAAAATGTATTGGCTTTGCAGTTAGTGATTACACGTCATCACATGCCCAATTTATAACCCCATACCCCAAAGAACAGATGTAATAAAGCCAGGGCAGGAAACAGGGATGTTATAAAGCCGAGCAGCCAGCACAGAGCTCCTCGTCTGTGTGCAGGGAACAAAATATTACAGACCTGCTTTGGGGAGGGGGGAAAGGAGGGGGAAGGGAGCTGCTGTGCCAGGGATGGAGCAGTGTCTGTGTCCCACAGGGATGGGAGGGCCGGGGGGGTTCAGGCCAAAAGCTGCTGCCTGGGCAGGAGGTTGTGGGTGGGTTTGAGGGGTCACAGGATCCAGGTCTGGCTGGGGAGAGTGGGCACAGCTCAGCCTCTGACCATACGAGTGTTTCTTCCAGAGCAAAGTCAGCATTTCCTTGGTGTTCGTGCTGCACTGAGCCCTTGGCCCTCCTCTCCGAGGGGAGGAAAGGAGAGGAGGGCTGTTATCTCCAAAACCTTTGGACCCCCTGAAGCCCCCCGAGCCCTGAGCTGTTGTGCCAGAAGATGCTCGCCAAGAAGACTCGCCCAAAGCAAAGATTTCTCCTCTGTTACTGGCGGGCCGGGGAGATGCGAAGCCTCGCAGGGGGCAGGATAATCACGGGCAGAGATAGAGGCAGCGCGGCCCCGGGGCTGATAACCGCGGCAGCGCTGGGTGGGGGCTCCCCCGTCCCCCGAAGGCGACCGCGGAGATCAACTCGCCTCATTATCGGAAAGTTTTTGTTTAATAACCCAGGGTAATAAAATGCGCCTCTGGAGGGCTTTGCCCAGATAAAGGAATGTTTGTGGTGATAAAGAGTTTTGAATTTAGCTGCCACAAAGAACGTATTAAAACCCTTTGTTCCCCCAGGCTCTGCGGGTGACCTTGGCCGTGACTGTGGCGCAGCTGGGCCAGGATGGCTGGACAGAGAGCTTGGAGTCCAGCTGGAAGGACTCCAGGATTTCCCTGGAGGTCCCAAGGAGCTGGGGTCGGTTGGTGGTGACAGCAGGATGCAGGTGAGCATTTTCCAGGCCGATGCGATTTTCCAGCAATGGCAGAGCCAGAGCTTTGGGAAAGGACTGCAGAAATCCCGTATGCCCTAAAACTGGGTGCGCCAGAGCCTGGAGCGCTGGAGATACCAAAGGGCAGGAGCAGAGCCTCATCCAGGGTCCAAAACCAGAGCCTGGCTGCTGTTAGAAAAGAAGAAAAAGAAAAAAGGAGTGAACAGCAACAACAAAAAGTCTGATCCCAGATTGTAGATGTAGTTTGGAAACCGATGTTATGCAAATGAGTTCACTTCGAAAGCTAATCACTTTGAAAGGTCAAAACTTACAGTCATAATCGGACTAAACAAAAAGCTAATTAGAGGTCTTTTGTGTGCCTAAATGAGGCCGGGGAGTTCCCCCTGCTCCCAGGGGTGAGGGGTGCTCAGGAGGGCCCTTGGCAGGATTAGTTCTTCGCGAGGTATTTGCTGGTGAAAGCCTCTCGCCGAGTGAATGGAAATAATGACCCGGGAGCGGCCGCGGAGCGGAGCCGTGGGTTGGAGCCACATCAAACTGAAGGATAAACCGAGGGTGGCCGGGGCTGGAGCGTGGTGCTCGCGGGGTGCAGCTGGCACGGGAATGACGGTGCTCCACCCTCAGCGCCATGCTGAGCTCCATCCTCAGCACCGTCCTCAGCTCCATCCTCAGCGCCATGCTCAGCTCCATCCCCCGTTCCATCCCCCGTTCCATCCCAGCTCCATCCCCCGTTCCATCCCCAGTTCCATCCCCAGCTCCATCCCCAGTTCCATCCTCACCTCCATCCCCCGTTCCATCCCCAGCTCCATCCCCAGTTACATCCGCCATTCCATCCCCCGTTCCATCCCCAGCTCCATCCCCAGTTCCATCCTCACCTCCATCCCCCGCTCCATCCCCAGCTCCATCCCCAGTTCCATCCCCCGTTCCATCCCCAGTTCCATCCCCAGTTCCATCCTCACCTCCATCCCCAGTTCCATCCCCAGTTCCATCCCCAGCTCCATTCCCAGTTCCATCCCCAGCTCCATTCCCAGTTCCATCACCAGTTCCATCCCCAGCTCCATCCCCAGCTCCATCCCCAGCTCCATCCCCAGCTCCATCCCCAGCTCCATCCCCAGTTCCATCCTCACCTCCATCCCCCGTTCCATCCCCCGTTCCATCCCCAGTTCCATCCCCAGCTCCATCCCCAGTTCCATCCCCAGTTCCATCCTCACCTCCATCCCCCGTTCCATCCCCAGCTCCATCCCCACCTCCATCCCCCGTTCCATCCCCAGTTCCATCCCCAGTTCCATCCTCACCTCCATCCCCCGTTCCATCCCCAGCTCCATTCCCAGTTCCATCCCCAGTTCCATTCCCAGCTCCATCCCCAGCTCCATCCTCAGCTCCATCCTCAGCTCCATCCCCAGCTCTATCCCCAGTTCCATTCCCAGCTCCATCCTCAGCTCCATCCCCAGCTTCATCCCCAGCTCCATCCCCAGTTCCATCCCCAGCTCCATCCCCGGTTCCATCCTCACCTCCATCCCCAGTTCCATCCCCAGTTCCATCCCCAGTTCCATCCCCAGCTTCATCCCCAGCTCCATCCCCAGTTCCATCCCCAGCTCCATCCCCAGCTCCATCCCCAGCTCCATCCCCAGCTCCATCCCCAGCTCCATCACCAGCTCCATCCTCAGCTTCATCCCCAGCTCCATCCCCAGCTCCATCCCCAGTTCCATCCCCAGCTCCATCCCCAGCTCCATCCCCAGTTCCATCCCCAGTTCCATCCCCAGCTCCATCACCAGCTCCATCCCCAGCTCCATCCCCAGCTCCATCCTCCCTTCCCCACCTCTCGGTGCTGTTTGGTGCCAGGGTGAGGCTCAGTTCCAGGACTCCACACCCATCACAGGTTTGGTCCCTGGGCTCTGCCGGTCCCGGGAGCACCGCACCGGCCCTGGTGCTGCCCCACGGGAGCCCCTGGCCCTCCCAGTGCCTTTTGATGCTTCCCCAGGAGCAGCCCCCGGGCTCGCCCCGGCTGTCAGCGGCACCGTCACTCCAGCTGGAGTCCTGTTGCCAAGATATGGATTTGGTTTTAATAACAGTTAGTGCAAACATTGTAAATTTACTGCTGCTAGAGAGAGTTTTTGAAAATGTCCAACTCTGGCCATATTTTTTCACTCGCTCCAGCTGTTTGTGCTCTGCTCATACCTGACGTGCTGCTTTGAAATAGCAATCACTGTATTTATAAGAAGGGAAGGACTCATAAATATGTCAGGAGTGGAATATACAACGCCATATTTCACCATTTTCTATTTTAAAATTGTGAGTTATGGCTACAGAAATGTGGTCCCATTAAAGGTGATATGATGTATTTTGTGTCTTGTTCAGGAGCCCATCCATCACCCAGACAATAAAGAAAACCGCACTTACTTTTTTTCCCCTGTCGTCTGTAATTTATGATGCCCAAAAAGCTGTAACCTTTTGGCAGGCTTTGCAGAAACTGCTGCACTGTTAGCAACTAAATAACCTTTTATAAGGTTTTAAATGTGTTGCTACAGTCTCAATGCACTTGCTGTATCGATCCAGAAGATCCTGCAAAAAAGGGGAAAGGAACATGATCTATAACAGGATCGATAACGGTGTATAGATCGTTGAAAGATGCTTCTAATGATTTTTGCCAGCCATCATCTTTCAACGTGCTGCTCCCCATCTTTGGGGCTTCAGTCTCTGCTCAAATTAATTAACCTCGCTCAGCCTGGCTGTGCCAGGGCTCCAGACAGGGCCAGGGAGGATGCACCATGCTCCCAGCCTGGTCAGTCAGAGAGGGTGGTGACAATGGGTGTCCCTGGCAGGGAACCGACCCCAAACCCAACTGCAGGCCCCAGTCCCTCCTCAGAGGATGGGGAGGATGGGAAGGTGGGATGTGCAGGAGAAGCTCTCCCACAGCTCCCACTGCCCCTCCCCACTTTAAGGACGGATATTTCTGGTTTTTCCCCTGGCAAAACACCGTCCCTTCATGGGAAGCATCCATCCGCCTTCGGGCATCAGAACCTCCGGAACGCCCCCAAACCTGGGGACACCCCGGACCCAGGGCCCGCTGGCATGTGCCGGCTGCCAATGCTCTGGCTGGTGGGTGCAGAACTCAATCATTAATCCTCATCCCAGCTTTAAAAGTGCTGAGTGGAAAGCAATTCCATGGAGAAGTCGCTGTGTGCAGAGGGGGATTTAATGGAAAATCAAAGGGGAGGGAACAGAGGCAGGAGGGGCATGGCCGGGCTCCGGAGAGCCCAGCAGAGCTTCCCTCCCGCCCGGCCACCTCGCTCTGTCATTGCTGTTTCCCCCCAAAGCAGCCACCAAATCATTATTAACGTTATAAATAAAATGAGAGGGCAAGTTATTAAATGTAAAATATGTGGAGTCCTCCTCGAACTCACTGCGTAGTTCATAAATATGATGGCTTAATTTCATCTGTAATCCGAGCGGCTGATGAAGCATTACACAGCTCCCTGTTAATTGAAGTTGTTAACAAAGCTGAAGAGGGAGATTATTATGTATAGACTTTTATCCTTCAGGGGTATCATCATAACAGATCATAAATGGAAATGAATTCATCGCTCCCACATGCCATCGCCGCATCCCGGCACACAGTTTAATGCCAGGCGGGTGGCCAGTGCAGCGGTGGGGATGGGATACAGGATGGATCCCACCTGGGAGGGTCCCCTGTCCCATTCCACAGCCCCAGCACTGAACCCCAAGCCCGGGGCAGCCTGGCCGAGGCCCTGGCTCTCCTCGCAGCACCTTCGGTATGAGATTCCTGGAGCCCAGCTGTCGGTTTGCAGAGCCTTTGGAAGCCTTTGGCTGTGATGTGTGGTCATTGCCATCGGCTGGGGCGTGCCATTCCTCAGGGAAGATGGAAAATCCATTCCCTGGGCTGCTGCATCCCAGACAGAGCGCTCAGGTGCAGGAGGATCCTCTGAGCTCAGCCCAGTTATTTACTGTGGGGCACAAGGCAGCTCCTGCGAGGGCACCTGGGGCTCCATTTATTTCCCAGCTCCATGGACAAAGGGTCGTTACCATCCCAGACAGGAGCACCCATGTTTCCAGCACATTGCTCAAAGCAATATTTTTCTTTGGCCTCCAGCTGGCAATGGGTTGTTTGTTACATGGAGAAGTGGCTGCCTGGTGTTAGAAGTTGTCTGGGAGGAGAATCTCCCTTCCCGTGGCATTCCATGGTCGCTCCTTACACCCCACAGAGCCCTGGGAGATGTTTCCACAGCAAGTGGGTGCCCAGGCCCCCGAATCACCCTCTCCACAGCGAGGGGAGCTGGTCCAGCCAGGGGCTGCAGCCTGCATTTCGGGGCTGTGCTGCTTCCAGGTGGAGTTATGAAAACACACAACGGCGTTTCCTTCTCCTGGACCCCATCGGCTTTTTCCATCCAGCACATTATCCAGGAAATTCTCGTCTATACCTTAGAGGAGTTACTGTGATTATCTGGAACACATTACTTGCACACAGCAAATGCAAATTAATGTAGTCTTCACATTTCGCCGTGGCAATAAAGGGGAATGTTGACATCAGCCTGAAAGTAGAATTAACTTTTGCATGATGTGGTGTGAGCGCGAGGTGTTGAAACCCGCGGCCGAGACTTTCCAAGTCACAGTAAAGAACTGCTCTGGCAGCGTTTCCAGGAGCAGAGGTGAGCTGAGTGCTCTCTCTGTTCCAGCCTGGATTATTGCTTTGCCGGGCTTTCCAAACCCTGCCATTTTGTCTCGTTACCTCTAATGTGCTCCTTGCTTTATTGCAAGCTCATCTCCTTAGGAGGAGAGAGTTACAGCGCTGTCAGGCTCTGCTACTCTCCGATAAAGAGCCGGCTGCTCCCGGCAGCTCCGGCCTCCCCTCCCCAGCTAATCCCTCCAGCATCGCTGCTTTCATCGCGGCCTTGGGGACCCTCTGAACCAGAGCAGACAGGGCTGGAGGGTGGGATCCTGCCAGCCCCCTCGCAGCCCCTGCCCCTCCGGATCGGTGTTAACACCTTGTCCGCGGCGGCAGCGCCGCGTCACCGGAGCCCCTTAAATCACCGCTGAGGCTCAATAGGAAGGGACACGGCTAAGAGCTGTATCGATCCCTTCTGCAGTGCACGGGCTCCCAAATCCCACGGCCAGCAAAAAACCTGGCGTGGAGCATGGGCTGCTGCCCCGGGAAGGGTGTCCCTGGGCTTCTCAGGGCTGGTGGTGACCGTGGGTGCTTCGCGTCTGGGGGTTTCAGGAGGTGCCACGACCCAGGTACCCAGAGAGCAGCCACAGCAACCCCACCCGTGGGGGGCCAAGGGGAGGGGGCACGCAGAGCATCCCAGCACCTTTCCACGGGATGGGGGAGAGGTGCGAGCAGCTCTGGCTGCCCTGGGGGCTCACTGTGGCCCTTCGAGGGGTCAGCACCTCCCTCCCTGGCCGGGCTCCAGGACAATTCGGGCTGAGTGGGCTGTAAATGAGGAAGAAGGGAAAACAAATGATGCCAGCAGCAAGTGAAGGAAGTGTAGGAGCATTATGTAAAATATTAAATTTAATGCTATTCCACTTTCCATCTCAGTTATTAAATTAACTGAGAACTATGCTTGCACTTAAAAGATTCCTGTCATATTTTATGCACACGATGATCTCAGAGTAATTCGTGTTAGAAATATGTCATGTTAAATTACAGATACCAATAAACCTTACTTAAACTCAGCATTGATCATGTGTGGGAGATAAACTCCTCAGGGCCCGATCCCCCCGGCCGTGCACCCCCGGCACTTCTCCCCACACTGGGATGTGACAGTGGGTGACAGAGGGGGGAATTTCCTTTCTTCCCTCCCCACCAGCTCAAGCATCTCCCACCGCAGGGCTGGGGCCAGGCAGAGCCAGCAGGGCATGGCAGGGACACAGGGGACACGGTGGGGTTTATCTCCCAGGGAGAGCAGGTGTTGCTTGACGTGCTGGGAGAGCCGAGGGCGCCGGGTGGGTGTGCGGAACGGGTGAGGGGTGATGGCTCTCCCTGCCGAGGTGACACCACTTATCGGCAAAGATTTGGTGTCACCGTCTCAAACGTGGCACGGTGACACTGTCTCCTATGTGGTGTCACCTCTGCTGGCACTGGCCCATTGTCCCAGCTGCCCCCTCGGCACACGGGTGGAGGCAGCGATGGACGATGGCCGCAGCAGCCTCCATTTCTTTGCTGAGACACATAAAGCCCCTCTCCTCCTCCAGTGCTGAGTGTGCTGCTTTTAGGGGTGCCAGGATTGCACCCGCTCAGAGACACCCCCGACCCCGTAAATGGGGACACTGGGGCAGGGAGGGCAGCCCTGGGGATGCTGCCCCCATGGCACCCCCAAAACGCAGCCCATCGCTGCAGGGTGAGCTCCCGGAGCCCTCAGGGCCGGCATCTGTCCTTGGCACGGGAGGGCAGCCCCGGCTCACAGCTCCCGCCGGGAGAGCGAGCCAGAGCTGCATTACGAGGCGCCAGGCTCGGCGGGAGAGGGAAAATGCTAATAATAGGCCTGGGCAGAAGGGGAGCACAGTCCCTCCCTCCTGCACAGCCTCCTGCAGCCTCCGGCCACCGCTCACCATGGGGATGCTCCTGGTCTGGGACCACCTGGGCAGGGCTGCCCCTGTGCCCCCCACAGCCGCAGAGGACAGATCCCGTCCCCACTGGGGCAATGCCAGCACATGGGGCCAGCAGAGCCCTCGGTGGGACAGGAGCACCGAACCCTTTCCCAAATCCCAGCCTGCAGCCTGCCCAGGGCTCGTTCTACTCCCACATGGCACAGCCCTCATGTGATCCAAGACTTGGCTTTTCCTTTATGAAAATCCTCTGCCTGTGTGCAGGAATCACAAGCTCTGGCTGCCCCGGGGCTGCTCCCACCGCAGCTCTGAGGCTTTTCTGGCAAGTTTGGCTTCTGCCTGCCCTTGAATAGCCCCGCTTGTTCTCGGAGGAGGGCCCGGCCACCTCCCACCAGCGCCGGCTCCAGCGCCCTCCTCCCTCCAGCCCAGCCCGGGGCCCCGCAGCCCCGGCGCCAGGACAGGGTGCACCCAGCGGGGGAGGGCTGGAGCCCCCCAGCTGTCTTCACCTTCAGGGACCCAATGGGAAGACCCAGTGTCCCCGGGACTGCTGCTGCTAATCCAGACCCAAGGAGCATCTGAAAGCTCAACCTGTTGGTTCCTTTCACTTTGAGAGTTACCCAGAGGCTCCCCAAGGTCAGTCCCTGCTCCGGTCATGGGTGGAAATGTGACCTGCCCAGAGCACGTCAGGATTTGGACCAGCCCGGTGTGACTGCCCACCCCCAAGGTGTGATTGAGGGGCTGTGTGCCACCATCCTTGGGGACAACAACTTCCCAGAGCAGCCAGGAGCCCTCGGAGCTGCTCCCGTGTTATCTCGGTGCTGGCAACTCCCGGCGCTGAGCACCCCTAAACCGGGTGCTGAGCTCTCCCTTCCCCACAGCCGAGCATCCCCAGAACCAACACAACCCAACCTGTGCCACGGGGGCCACACGGCGCCACCAAACCACGGGGACACCGGCCGTGACCTTGCGAAACTGAGCTCGGGTGGGGACCCCAGCCCCGCGCCGGCCACCCCACACCCACGGGTGCCCCCGAGCGCAGCCTCCCGCCGCCGGGGAGTAATTGGGTGCAGCAGCACATGCTGCGGGGCTGCTTTAATCCTGCTCCAGGTGGCTGCAATCCAGTGCAGGATTTACAGTGCCCTGACCCCGAGCTGTCAAGAAGGAACAGCCAGATTAATGGGGTGGGCGGGTTCGTGCAATAATCGTTTGTTTGATGTGACAAGCCTGATAGGCGTTGATTTACTTACAGACTGATAGGCTTTTAATTGAGCACCTCCGTCCCAGTCACATCAAAGGCAGAGGTTGACAAGGGGCCCCTTTTACCAAAAGCTCCCGGTGACTGACAGATCCTGGATGCTAATTCTCCCGGGGAGGGGGTTCCCTCTTTTCTCTTCTCGGTGGTTTTTTATTCTCAGGCTGGGCCAGGCTGGCGCAGAGAAAGCTCCAATTCCTGCAGGAGAGGGTGCCTCTCCTCACCCAGAGCCCTCCGGCAAAGCCGAGCCCCGAGCACAAGCCAGACAGGCTTTTGTTTCCCTCACAAGAGTTTTGGGGTGCCCCTGCCTCCTCCTGCTGCCAGGTGGCTGTGGCCACGATGCCCAGGATGTCGCAGGCAGGAGGGCACCCAGGGACAGGGCTTCCCCCCGTGCTGTCTCCAGCACTGTCCCCACCAGGGAGATGCTGTCCCTGGCACCCACCTCGTCCCTGGGGTGCCCTTCCTCCACCTCTCCCTTGGCTCCTGGGCCTTTGGGGTTGCTCTGGGTAATTCCCCTCCTAAAGAAGAGGAGGGACATGGCCCTCTGGTTGTCACACAGGTCTGGGGGGTTGGGTGTGCTCACAGCACTTTTTCCCTGTCCCCAGAGCCAGCAAGGTCCAGCCTCAGAGGGAACCACTGGGACACCCACAGGAGCATCCCAGGCCGGTCCAGGTGGTCAGTGAGTACCTGCCCTGGTGTGCAGCCCATGCCCATCACCAAACTCACCTCTGGGTCCAGCTGTGCCACTCAATGGACAGAGATGGTAGAAATGAGCTGGAAAGTAGAGGCAGAACCAACCCAGAGCTGGTTTGTGGGCAATTTTTGGTGTCGGGGTGTGTTACCTGCCCCACCTGCTCGGTGTCCTCGCAGGGACTCCGTTACACACCGAGATTTGTGGATTACCCTGGATGGGCAGAGAAAGTCACCTGGAGGTGCGTGCGTGGACACAGGCGTGTGACAGAGCAGGTGCACAGCCCCCGACCCACCAAAGGGTCTGGAAAAGCAAAAGCAAACCCAAGTGGCTCAGACATTTTGTGAAAGACTTATAGGGGATTATGTTCTTAATGGGAAATTTAAGGATGTGGGTATAAATCACAGCCTTTTCCTCTAACCTGTGGGGTAGCATTCTCCTGAGCCTTTGGGCTGGATTAGCTCTGTCTATTTATGTTTTAAAGACGGATGTGTTTTTCAGTATCAAAATATAAATTATTTTTACTGTATCAATGATTAAATATTTTTCTTTGAGATCATAGAGTCCAAAAAAATAAATGTTTCTGAAAAGGCATTCAAAAAATTTAAAAGAAGAAAAAAATCCCTCTGAGAACCCCTTTTGTCATTTGCAACCAATAAAAATGCCTATTGTTATGAAGGGCTCATAAATAATCTGATTTTGGCATGCTTTCATACCATACAGAAAATGAATAAATTAAACTTGATTTACAGCCTTTTTCATTTTTATTAGAGTTGCTCCAAACATTTTCTGTGACGTACGTGCCAGATGAGCTGCACTGAATGGTTTGAGGCTCTGGCCCTGGTGTTACAGAAATTAAGTTGGTTTAATTTGCATAGTTTAATTAACTAATACTGGCAAAGAAAAAAAGGAAACTGGGGGTGAAGGTGAATTTTTTTGTGGGTGTCTGAAGACTCAATGAACCCACTGAGGCTGATCCCCCAAAGTGCCAGCACAGGGAAACACTGGCATCCCCACAGCGATTTTGGGGGGTGCCAGTGCTGACAGTGATGGAGACTGGGGGGTCACCATCACCCCCCCTCCCCCTTTAGAGATGGGGAAACTGAGGCACGGGAGCTTGGCTGCTTGGCACAGCTCTCTGCAGCCCCAGCATGGGGTTACCATGGGGGTCAGCAGGGAGAACACCCCAAACTATCCTGGCTACATTCCGTGGCTGTGCGAACCCTCACTCTGATGGCACGGCCGGAAACTTGGAGACAAACAGGCAAAAACCCCTAAAAAGCCTCAGTTAAGTGACTGTGACCCCGGGCCAGCCCTGACCACCCGAGCTCCCTCCCTCCCTCCCTCCCTCCCTCTCTCCAAAGCTCTTTGGTGAGTGTGGGATGTTCTCCTCCCCCTTCTGCAATTTATCCCGTAGAATTTCCCACCAGGAAACAGCTTCATTACATCAACAACAGGAAGACCCCACTGATTTGTCACACAGAAAAGCAGCTGTTAGTCACACATCAAGGGAACAGGGGAGGGGAAAAAACCCTTCACCTTTTTTTGCTTTAATGTTTGCAGCGTTAATGGCTCTGCGGAGGGAAGCGAGTCCCGGCCATTCCATAACTAACCATCACCAGCCAGGATCAGTTAATATCCAAGTGTCTTCCTGCTTTTCCTGCTACATGATTGCTTTGGAAAGAAAGATTAATTCCAACTTTAAAAAAGAAAACACTATTTTTATCATTGCCAGGAGTCTATACGGGCTTAAAAAAGAAAAAGCACTTGCTTGTCGTTTTACATCTTGCAATTTTGTCAGTTGTTTTAAAACATGTCTCCTGTAATAAATAAGATCATTTTTATGCACTTGTTCTGCAGCTAAAAGCAAGGCCTGGGCTGGTGCTGCGTGGGGAGTGGAGGGACTCTGGGATGGAGCAGGGCAGGGAAAACGCTGACTCCGAAGGTTTTGCTTCCAGGGAGCAGCTGGAGGGGCTGCGGGGTGGGCGAGGGAGGATTTACCTGGGAAGCAGCAGGTGTACAACAGGCACCGAGGCGCAGAGAAAGGCTCAGATTTAGGATGTGCCCTGGATCCTCATCCTGCAGTGGGGGCTGGAACCATCCCCCAGCTCCCCCCACACTGACTGGAACCCCCGTGGGACCCGTCCGGGGACCCACCGAGCACGGGCTGTCCCTCTGCCCGGTCCCTCACGGCAGATGTCCCCTCAGCGCCCTGCAGAGGTGGGAGATGGTGCCTGGCCCCCCGTACCCCACACAACCCCCAGCTCCACTTATCCTGTTTTCCCTTAAACTGTGTCCCGCAGCAATGAAACAGGAGAGATTTATTCCAGAGTCAAAGCACAGCAGAGGAGAGTTACAGCGATTTAAATTCATGTCTTATCTTATCCCACCACAATTTTCCGTGCAGGTTGCAGCGCTTGGAGGCCTCTCTCCGTCCTGCCTGCTCTGCACCCCCTGGCACTCAGGATGCCAGTGCCATGGGACAGCAAACTCCCTGCTCAGACTCATCCCAAGTTACTGGAACATCTTGAACTTAAAGAAAAACTCACTTCCCTCTTCCCCAGCCTCACTTCACAGGTCACAAAGATGTCGGAGTCCCGGGGCTTCATTAGGGCTCTGCACAGGAACTTGTCCTTGGCAAAATCTAACCTCCTTCATGGCAGCCCAGGTGGGGCAAGTCCTGCTTAGGGACAAAAACATCATCAGTCATTGGTGAAAGTGCTCCTCGAGGATTCTTCAGCTTTGCTTCTCTTCCAAATATTTTGCTTTTCCTTTGGTGCTGGTGTTATTTTTGCTGGGCAAGGGTCTTGCTTTTATTTGAACTTGTGCAATCTCTGAGCAGACAGGGGCTCATCATGGAGCAGAACTGGACATGGAACAGGGAAGTTTAACTTTCTCCCCTCTGGTTACTGCTCTCCTTAAATAAATCCTCGTGGATTTTAGAGCAGAGGATCCAACGGGCTCCAGGAAGGGCACCAGCATGGAGCAAGATTCACCATTACCCATGACATCCCTCTGATGAAGCTTTAATCCAGCAAGCACAAGCTGACCCAGAAATGGCCTCTGTGTGCCAGCACCGGGGCTGGATCAGGCCTTGGGCATGACCCGAGGTTCGGGGAAGGACAAACAGCCCCGGGGGCATCGCTGCTCCGTGCCCTCGCTCCGCTCCGGCGGCATCGCCGCTGCTCTTACGCACTCGTCCCACCTGATTTTGGGTTGCTCTGTTAAGGCCGTGTTGTTGTTGGCGAACAACTCGAGTGACTTTGAGGAAAGCCTTTTTTTCTGTTTCCTCCTTTTCCTCCTTCCTTGAATGGCTCCTTTGAACGGCAGCGCCTCTCTGCTTACATCCCGCTGTCCGGATTGAATCAATCTTGCGGTCAGCTTTGGGAGAGTGAAAAAAAGAGAAGAAAAAAGCTTCACAAAGAGGGGAAATTGACAGGCCTGACCCTGGGTGTGATTGATAGTGGTTGGACAAGCGGGACTGGATGTGGGGCTGCGCTAGGCAATGCCAGCACTCACCAGGGAAATCCAGCAAAGCCTTTTTTCCCAGAACCCGGAGCAGCGGGCTCGGAGAGGGGTGGGCACATAAACTTAATAATAGCAACATTGTTGGAACATAAAGCATCTGTCAGGAGTTAATATGATTAATTAGAGGTGTCTGCCTCTCCCCCTTTCACCTCTCCCTCGCTGGGTAGGCAGGAGGGACCTGAAACACAAACCCAGGGAGGGCAGAGATGGGGCCAGAGTGGGCACCCAGCCCCACATTGCCTTTCTTCAGGCCAAAGGTCCTCAGTTCTCATTCCATCCTGGCCCTCACGATTTTCTCCTCATTCCCCCACCCCCATCCCATTGCACATCTCCCCCCAAGCCCCCATTCTCCCACCAGCTCCCACCTGAAGCCCAGGAGAGCTAGGGAAGCAGCACTCGCCCCACCCGGACCCCAGAGGCTCACATGCACGACGTCGCTTGGGTAAAGCTCCAGGATTTATCCATGTGCCTTGGCTCCTCATGGATAGAGCCTGGCTGAGCTTGGTTGGTTTTCAGCCCCCCCCCCAAAACTGAAGCCCCAGGGGTTTGTGAAATTAATTCAAGAATGTCTGGAAAAGGTAACTAGAAATAGGAAGTTAATTGTTGGAAGTTAATTAGTTATACAGCAGCCTGCACTGGCACCTGAAGACTTTTAAGACTCAGCAAACCAAAGAAAGGAGAAAATGCCCAGAAAAAAGGAGTTGTAGGTTCACAAGGGAATTGTCACTTTGTGAGAGCTCTGAGTTAAGGCCCAGCTGGCTGCTGGGGCAGGGCGGTGGCAGGGCACAGGCACTGGGCGCAGGTTTGGGTGCAGGAGCCACTGGCACAGGGGTGCTGAGCTGTGCCATGCCAAGCTGTGCCAGGCTGATCCTATCTAAGCCGTGCCAGGGCAGCAGTGCCATGCCATGGTGTGCCAGCTGAGCCATGCCATGATCAGCCAGGCTGGGCATGCCATGCCATCCTAAGCTGTGCCAGCAGTGCCATGTCAGCTGAGCCATGCCATGCTGAGGCGTGCTAAGCAGTGCCGTGCCATCCAAGCTGTGCCATCTCGTGTCAGCCGTGCCAAGGTGCGTTAGCAGTGCCATGCTGTGCCCTGCTAAGGCGTTCCAGCCAAGCTATGCCAAGCTGTGCCACCAGTGTCATGCCATATCATGCCATGCCATGCCATGCCATGCCATGTCACGCAAGCCATGCCATCCAAGCCGCGCCAGCAGCGCCATGCCGTGCCGAGCCGTGCCGTGCCGTGCCGTGCCGTGCCGTGCCGTGCCGTGCCGTGCCGTGCCGTGCCCTCCGCGCCGCGCCAGCCGCCGCCGCGCTCGGGCCGGTGCCGCGGTTCTCCCCCGCGCGGCGGCGCGGGGCGGTGGCGGCGGAGCGGCGGCGGCTCGCCCCCCCCACCGGCGGCTCTCCCCGCCCCGGGGGCCCGGCCGGGCGCGGATTGGTGCGCGGCGCCGGCCCCCTCGGAGCGCGGCCGCCATCGGGGCTATTTGACGTGTCGGTGGGGCCGGGGAAGGGCTTCGTCTCGCCGGGGCCGCCGCCGCCGCCGCTCCGCCGCCCGCCCGGCCCGGCCCGGCCCCGCGGAGCCCGGGCACCCCCCCTTTCCCCCGCCCCAAATGAGCGGCGCTCCCGGCGGGCCCCGGCCGAGGACCCCGCCGAGCCGCGGAGCCGCGGCCGCCCCGTCGCCCCGGCCGCCCCCCGCCGACCCGCTGCGTCAGGCCAGCCGGCTGCCCATCCGCGTCCTGAAGATGCTCAGCGCCCACGGCGGCCACCTCCTGCACCCCGAGTACCTCCAGCCGCTCTCCTCCACGCCCGTCAGCCCCATCGAGGTCAGTGCCCGCCGCCCCCGACCGCGACTCGGACCGGACCCGCGCTCCCGGTCCTCCCGGCCGGGCTCTTCCCAGCCCGGCTCTCCCGGTTCTCGCGGCCGGGCTCTTCCCAGCCCGGTGCTCCCAGCATTCTCGGCCGGCTCTCCCGGTTCTCCCGGCCGGGCTCTGCCCTGCCTGGCGTCCCCGCTCCCCCCACCCCGTTCCTTCCCTCCCCTGCTGCCGCCGCAGCCCCGCTCCCCCCACCCCACCCCGTCCCTCTTCTCCGCGGCCGGGCGCGTCCCCCGCCCCGTCCCCCCCATCCCCGCGCCCTGGCTCGGCGCCGGGCCCGGCCCCGGGGTTTCGGGGGTGGGGGGAGGCCGGTGCGGGGGCGCCGTCGGGGTCCCCCCTGACCGGCTCCGCTCCGCCCGCAGCTGGACGCCAAGAAGAGCCCGCTGGCGCTGCTGGCCCAGACCTGCTCGCAGATCGGGAAGCCGGACCCGCCGCCCTCCTCCAAGCTGAACGCCGTGGCCGCCGCCGCGCCCGCCGCCGAGAAGGAGCCCTCCGCCCGCCCCGCCGCGCTGAAGCCGCCGGGCAGCGGGGACGTGCCCGCCGAGGACAAGTCGAGCTTCAAGCCCTACTCGAAGGGCGGCGGGGAGCCGCGCAAGGAGGGCGGCGCGGACAAGGCCGGCTTTCGGGTGCCCAGCGCCGCGTGCCCGCCGTTCCCCCCGCACGCCGCCGCCTCGCCCGGCGGCTCCCGCGGGGCCTCGCCGCAGCACCCCGACCCCAAGGGCGCCGAGGAGAAGAAAGAGCCCGAGGGGGGCAAGCCCAGCCCCGAGGGGACGGGCGGGGCGCTGGGGCGCGGGGCGGTGGAGCCCGGGGCGCACGGCGAGCCCCCCTCGGGCCGCAAGTCGGAGCCCCCCGCCCTGCCGCCCGCCGGCCATGTGGCCCCCGTCTCGCCCTACAAGCCGGGCCACTCCGTCTTCCCCCTGCCGCCCTCCAGCATCGGCTACCACGGCTCCATCGTCGGTGCATACGCCGGCTACCCGTCCCAGTTCGTGCCCGGGCTGGACCCCACCAAGCCGGGGCTGGTGAGCAGCCAGCTGCCGGGGGCGCTGGGGCTGCCGGGCAAACCGCCCAGCTCCAGCCCGCTCACCGGGGCCTCGCCGCCCTCCTTCATGCAGGGATTATGCCGGGACCCGTATTGCCTGAGCTACCACAGCGCCTCGCACCTGGGCTCCAGCAACTGCTCCAGCTGCGTGCACGACCCTGGCAGCCTCAAGAGCGGATACCCCTTGGTGTACCCCACGCACCCCCTGCACTCGGTGCACACCACGCTCTCCTCCAGCGGCACCCCCAGCCTGCCCGGCCACCCCCTCTACACCTACGGCTTCATGCTGCAGAACGACCCCCTGCCCCACATATGCAACTGGGTGTCTGCCAGCGGACCCTGCGACAAGAGGTTTGCCACCTCGGAGGAGCTGCTCACCCACCTACGGACCCACACGGCCCTGCCGGGGGCCGAGAAACTCTTGGCGGGTTACCCTACCTCCGGGCTGGGCTCCGCGGCCTCCTGCCACCTCCACCTCCCGCCCGCCGCCCCCGGGAGCCCCAACACGTTACCGGCCTCGCTCTCCTTGAGGAGCCCACACACTTTGGGACTAAACAGGTACCACCCCTATGGCAAGAGCCACTTGCCCACGGCCGGCGCCCTGCCCGTGCCCTCCTTGCCGGCCGCCGGACCTTACTACTCCCCGTACGCGCTCTACGGCCAAAGACTCACGTCAGCTTCCGCACTGGGATATCAGTAGCCACCGCGGCCCCGGCCCGGCTCAGCCCCCGAGCCCCAGCCCCCCGCGCCCTCCTTGGACTCTGTATTTATTACTGTATGTTAGCTTAAAGCTGGGAATATAAGTGCATTATACACCAATGAATCAATGGTATGCAAAAGTCTGTGTCCAAAAAAAAAAAAAACTCGAAAAAAAGAAAAAAAAAAAAAATCCCTCTTTACTTTGCAGGTGTGGGGCTTTGATTTTCCCCTTCTGTTTCTTTTGAATTTTTTTTCCTTCCCCTTCTTAATTTCCCCCATGAGAAATTCTTGCATGACTCCTGCCACACATGGAAAAGCAAAAAAAAAAAAAAAAAAAAAAAAGGCATTTTCCTCCTCCCCCTCTGCGTTTATCGCTCTGGGATTCTGTTCTCTGCGTTTGTAACTCGCAGATGTAATTTTTTTTTGTAATTTTTTTCTTATTTTTAATTTTTGGGGTTTTAATTTTTTTTTTCCCTTTTAAAATTTTTGTTTCTTTTTTTTTAATTCTTTTTTCCTTTTTTTTGTTGGCTTTTGTTGTTGTTGGTTTTTTTATTTTCTTTTTTTTTGCGCTGTGTCCGGAGCCCGGGGGCTGCGGACGCCAGCCGGGTGATGGTCACCCCCGGCCGTGCTCCCCCCGCGGCCGTGCCCCGCCGTGGGCTGCAGGACCCCGCGTGTCCCCCCCATCCCGGGGGGGCCCGGAGGAGCGGCGGGCGCAGCGGCAGGACCGGCGGCCCCGGGCGGGCGGACGAGCCCCGGTAAGTCTGATTTTGTTAATAAACGGCTCTTGGTTGTACCCACGCTCTGGTCTGGTCTCGTCCCTGCCCGGGGGTCCGGCGGGGGCCGCGGGGTCCCAGCACCATCTAGCGGCGGCGGCGGCGACGGGACCGGCACCGGAGCCCCGCGGGACCGGCACCGGAGCCCCACGGGACCGAGCGCCGGAGCCCCGGGTGCGGTCCTGGCGGGGCCCTGCGGGCTCCGCGCCCCCGTCCCCCTCCCCGCGTGTCCGTGCCCACGGTGTTCCCACGCGTGGCGGCGGAGGGAAGGTTCGAGAAGGCGTTTGAGCGGGATGAGAGCGGGAGCCCCGGTGCCCCCGGGGAGCTGCGGGGAGCGGGTGGTCACCCCTTCCTGGGGGTGCTGTTTTAGGGGTGGAATTGCAGTAGAAGCAGGGTCCCAGACCTCGGTGTGAGGGTGGCGAGGAGCTGGGGGGTCCTGTCTGCTCCCATTCGATCTTTGTGCCGGGAGAGGAGGGTGATGAATGGCTCTGACACCGTCTGGCTCCATCCCCGCCATGTTGGGGGCTCAGCCGGGCAGGGGGCTCTGCCCGCACCATGCCCCAAGGAAAGTGCTTTTCCTCCAGCAGTGGGACCCCTGGCCAAGTCCCTGCTCCCCTTTGAAACCCTGCATGCCCCATTGCCCCACACCATTTGTATTTTTCTGCCTTGCTCCTGTTGCATTTCAGTGAGTCACGCAATTAATCCCTGTTAATTGCCTTCTCGATATTGCTTTCTGCCCCGTGTTTAAATTCCTTTGTGTCCTTTGAGCTGAGAAATAATGTGCTGAGAACAGGGACTACTTTTACCGAAGGGATTTTTATTTCCCTGCTTGTGCCTCGAGCGTGGCTGCGGGCGCGCGGCCGGTGGGAGGGCCCTCTGGCAGTGGGAGAGGTTGGTGGTCCAGGAGCCAGTTTGGCTCCGTTCCGAGCTCCCCAAGGCTGGGGGAGGCTGGTTTTGGGGGTTTGTGGCTGCCCCTTGCCCTGTGTGGATGCAGCTGGGGTCCGGTTGTGCCCGTGGTGGCGTTGCTCCTTCCAGGTGGGATGTTTGCTGGATGAGGGCCTGGGATTTGCAGGACTGGCGTTGGAGCAGGGGGACTTTGCTGCGGGTGTTTGCTCTGTCCCGTGGGCACAGCAGGAAGGGGGTGCCAGACCCAGGCTGGTGCAGCCACTCCAGTGTCTCCTGCTGGGTGCTGAGCCTTTTGGCAGCTGATGCAGGCCGTGGAGCAGGGTGCCAGGGGCGGTGGGCAGAGCAGCTCCAGTGCGTTCCCTCGGGTGGCATGGGAGGCATCCAGACCCCCCGTCCCTCGGGAGCATTGCTTCTCCCTGGACGTGGCACCCACTCCCACCCGTGATGCTGCTCGGTGTCGGCCTCGCTCAGGCACTGCCAGTCCCCATCATAAATCTTGGCTCTTCAGCTGTGCCTTTGTGATGCCAGGCCTGTCACAGGTTCTTGCACTGGAATTTTGTCACACCGTGCGAGTTCCTGGCCACGGCCGGGCACCTCGTGCCGCGGGGTGGGAGGGCGATGCCGCAGAACCTCGAGGCGCGGTAGCCCAGTGCCAAAATCAGCACACCCAGGGCTGTCAGGGCTGCCAGGGCTGTGCCATGTCCCAGCCATGGAGCAGCCTGGGCAGGGGGCTGCACAGCCCTCGTCCTGCCAGAGCCTTCTCCCAGAGATGCGGGTGCATCCCTCCTTACGGCGAAGCTCCATCCCCCTCTCCCCCAAACCCTCCCTGCACCAGGATGGTCCCCGCTCCAAAAACGAGCCCGTGCACCTTCCCTTCACCCACGGTAGGGCTGGATGCTGCTTGGATGCATCCTGCTGTGCAGGAGGCTCCCTGAGGAATATTTTTCCCTTCCCTAAGGACTGCAGCAGCGGGGCCAGACCGTGTAAACACTGCGAGTATCATCTGATAGCGGCGGCACTTGGGCTGGAGCTGCTGGGGAACAGTTGCATTGCCAATATATTAAATAACTCCCTGTGTAATGTATGCCCAGGTTATTGCGGAATTCATTTTATAATAAGAGTACTGGGATGCACTTTATTAATCATTCTGTCTAACAACCTGCACTCCACAGTTTCGGTTTGATTTGATTCAATCCTGTCTTTCTGCAAAATATATGGCTGAGTGGGTCGGATAATGTATGGCTTAATTTAGAGTTGTATGGGTTTGAATTACCATTTTCATAATGTGCTCTGCATTAATGTGTTGCATCATTTATACAGAAAAATGTGCGAGGTTTCAAACCTCTCCAGGAGGCAAAAGTCACCTAAAGGGAACACGGAGAGACAGAAAAAGACCTTTTCAAATCCAGCTGGGGCTGGGAGGACAGCGGTGGGTGTCAGACATGGGGACAGCAGTGTTGGGGCTGTGCTGGTGGCTCCTTTCCCCATGGCACAGCAGCACCTTCTCCAGCTCGCCCCGAGCTGCCGGGGACCTGCAGCGCTTGACTCGCCGGTGACCTCGGTGCCGGTGCTCGCCGAAGTCGCGCCCACCGTCACTCACCCCGCGCCGCGAGGAAAAAGCTCTGATTATCCAAATACAGTCATTAAAGGGGAAATGTGTTTTTAGGACTGTCAGAGTGATTAATGAGGGTTAGCAATCCTTGCAAATGCACTTGTTTAGTCTAACTGGCAGCCTCTCCTTTCCTATTGATTTATCGTGGCAGTTGCCGGGGCCGTGGTGTGTGTGGAAGGAGCGGGGCTGCGCCGGGACTGTCGGAGCACGGCGAGGGGCCCGGCCGAGCGGCACGGCACGCTCTGCTGTGCCGGAGGCAGCCGAACAAAGGCAACATTATACCCTGTGCCGGGGAAGGAATGACTTGGACGCACACGCCGAGCCACTCCGCGTGCCTTATAAATATCCCCGTCTGTAAAGCCCGAAGCCCAGCTGACCACAGCCACGCTGTCCGCCCAATAAATACGTGAATGAAAGAGCCAGGCCCTATTTTTTCTTGTTGTTTTCCTTCCTCTCCTGCACAAAAATCCCCGATGTCTTTTAGGTGATGCAGAGGTGGCTGCCCGCAGACGTACAAGGCGTTTCAGAGTCCAGAGCGGAGCACAGCGTCCTCGAGGGCTGGAGCCTGCCAAGGGGTCAGGTCGGGATGCAGAGGCATGGGCCAGAGCAGAGCCATGGTGGGTGGATGAGAAGTTCCTCAGCTGCATAAAGCAGCTTTTCTTTCCACGTGAGCACTGGTGGATGCCACGGAGAAAACGAGCTCTGTTTGTCCTCAAAGCCAAAGTGGCGTGGACACCTCCTGTCCCCCCACCAGCATCCCTGTGCCCAGTCTGGGGTCAGGGGTTTGCTTTGGGATATGCTTCGTGCTGCACAAGCTGAAAGCAGACCCGGAGGGACAGAGCCGTGCTTGGAGATGGCAGTGGAGGTGCTGTGCCAGGGCTGTGTGCTGGAGCCCTGCAGGAAGGGAGCAGCTGGAGCAGCCGGCGGTGACGTGGAGCGGCCGGGGCAGCACCAGGGTGTGGAGCTGCCCCTGGGTTGGCACCGTGAGCGCAGCCCCTGGCCTGGTGTTCGCCTCCAGCCACTCCAAGCAGTGGGACAGCATAAGTGACAAGAGGACCTGGGCGAGGTGAGTGGAGAAGGGCAAAGACCTCAAGGCGCCAAAGCCAGAAGAGCGTGGGCAAGCACCCGGGCACCGCAGTGGCCAGGAGTACCATGGATAGGAGTGGACTTTCCTCTGGCTCTGGATAACAACTGAAGAGCTGCTGCCGCCTCTGCCCTGGCTATGAATCGACGTGTGATACAAATCCTCCAGCAGCTCCGGCTCCAGCTTCCAGCAGCGATACGCTGGCGTCTTCTTTGCCACACCAGGACACCCAGCCTTGGCTGGTCACCAGTGACCCCATGGGAAGTTCCCAGTGTGACCCGTGGCCATGGTTTCCCTCTTCTGCAGTGTCTGAGCAGCGTGACGATCCAGCACAGGGTGACAAAGCTCTGGTCCTGAGGCTGGCCCCGCTCTGGGCACGGCCGTTCCCTGCAGGGCACAGCCGCTCGCACAGGTTGACACCGTGGTGTGGGAGGGATCCCGCTCGTGCTGCGGGGCCCGGTTCAGTTACCGCTCTGTTTATTGTGATGAATAACTGGAGAATGCTGATCCCTTACACACCAACATTTCAGCTGGACCTCGCCGGGGAGCGCAGGGGAAGGCGCTCAGCTGACAGCTCCGTGCACAGAGCGTGGTCCTGTAGCTCGAGTCCCAGTAACAGATTGACACAGACCGTTGTGTTTTCTAAAGGTGTTTATGGAAATCTCCGGGAGCAGCTTTGCCATGGTTTCATCCCACCTTCCAGCGTGGTGCAGGAGACAGGACAGGAGGATGTGACCTGCACGAGGATGGACCCACAGGGGAGGTGCCTTTGCCAAAAGTGACAATGGAATGCTGACACCCACGGGCTGAGCAGAGCTGGACAGGACACCTGATACTGGGCAGGGTGCAACGTGACCTCTTCCAACACCTTGTGGTCCCAGAATTCACGGATCATCCCTCCTGGCCTGGCAAAATTTGGGAGCGGAGAAAGGACATGCAGCATCCCGGGCATCTGGTGGCTTTGGGGGCTTGACAGACCTCTCCTGCAGACACCTCAGTGGAACAGAGAACCGAAATGGCCTTTTTTGTGTCCCCCACATCTGCAAAGGGTGGCTCCCAGCAGCACTTGGGGCTGTGCTGGTGCCCACCACAGCAGCCCCTGCATCTCCACTGGTGCATCTGTGGGACAGGGAGATGCTGCTGTACCAAAGAAAAAGGGACCAGTGGGAGCCTGAGGTCCCAGCGCCACCTCTCCTTGAGCAGCTCCTACAGGAGGGGTGGCTGGGGGGCTCCGAGAGTGAAGGACAGGAGAGAGATGGGGACTGTCAAAGATGTTCTGGATGTTTCTTGCTGAACCCTCACCATCTTCTCTGCACTTCCTGGAGGGAGGAGAGGGGAGAGTGAAGAACCCAAAAGATTTGCTGTATTTTTCTCTCTGGATGAGAAGGATGGGGCTGCTCATCACCGAGGACGGCAGCAAGGCCAGGAGCTCTTGGTCCTCTGGGCAGAGCTCCCATAAAAGTGACTCCTTGTTTCTGCTGGAGCAGTGTTGCCTTTGTGGGGTTTTGTTCCCGTTCCCTGCACAGTCCTGGTAACATCCAACAGGCTGGAGAAGGACAGTCCTCCTTGGAGGTGAGAAGAGCCGTGTTCTGGGCAAAAATGGAAGTGGAGCCAAGAGCCCTTCATTCCTTCTGGGGTTCCCACAGTCTCTGCTTGTGTTTTGTTTTGGGATCAACTGGGACAGAGGGGCTGGCTGGGTGTGCACCATGTCTGCTCCTCTGGCTGCAGAGATGCGCTCTGTCCCCGCTGCTGCCTCCATAATTCCCAAACTTTTCCAAGTTGCTGCACTGGCTCAGAAACCCTGCAGCACTGAGGGGTTCCTACCTAGGGAACACTCCAAAGGGAGCACCAGGATTCGGCAGCCGCTCACCTGCTTTTGGGATATCCTGGTGTGTGGCAGACCCTGAGCTCTCCTGGCCACGGCGGAAGCTCTCAGGGCGCTGGGTCTGTCGTGCTGGGTTTGGGGTCTGGCTCTGAGCACTGGGGGTGCGCACAGCACCCGCATGCTCCAGGTGAGTTTGGGGGACATGGAGGCCAGGGCAGGGCTGGCAGCTCTGGGTTCTCTGTGCCAGCAGGGCACAGGGAGAGCTCAGCACCACAGCCAGGGGTGGGCAATGGGCACAGACCCCCGGCCTTTGATCACACCCCGGGGCAGCGATGGGCTCCTGGGGAAAGGGGCGTTCTCCCCGTGGAGCCAGCGCGGTGCCAGGGACGCTGCTGGCAGCCCGGGGTGCCCCTGCTCACCCTCTTCCCCGTGCCCTTCTCCCGCCGCCGGGAGCAGCCCTTTCATCTCCCGGGGAGGTACAAATGGAGCTGTCAGATGCCATCAGCCCCGCGATATGACAGGTTGTGGGGCCGGGGCCCCTCGAACAGAGCAGCCTTGTCTGTCAGAGCCGCCTGACACTCCCCATAATGGCCAGATGGATGAGACTCTGAAAGTAGGGCCCGGCGCGTTTTCAACTCTATTTTGGGTGAAAACACTTCTTGAAAGATCTTGAAAGGAGCTGGCAGTTTAGTAGTTCAAATGATTAATGAGCACTGGCTCTGCCGGGTGGATTTCTCGCGCTGTGCCAGCAGCTGGGCTGCTCCAGCGGGCCAAGACACGCCGCGCTCCCCCCGCGCCCCCGGCTCCCCCCGAGCCCCCCTGGTTTTCCCGGAAATGACACCAACGCGACAGGCCCTGCATATGGAAAAAGTTAAATATAAATTACTGCTGAAAGAGGCCTCGCTGAGCGGAGTTAGTTAAAGATGTTTATGGATTCAGAAACACGGGCCTGCATATGTATTTAGGGATGACAAATGTGATTCAATAAGTCAGGAATTTCTCCGTGGGCTGAGGCGGGACCCGCGCGGCGCGGGCGCTGCTCTGGGCTCTCCGGCTCAGCGCCGTAAATCCTGCAGACAGGCTCCTTGTTCCTTCCTGGCCTGCTTGAGACTGATTTCTGCGTTTTCCCTGGATCAGACCAAGTTGCTGCACCTCCTGTGCTTGGGATGTGACAGCCCTGCTCCCTCCGTGGGGCGGGTTTGGGGGTGCTGGATGCTCCGTGGGGGTCACTGGGGACCGCGCCGTCCACACTGCCAGCCACGTCCCTGTCCCTGAGCTCTCCAACCCCCCCCCCCCAGAGCCGCCGGACCCTTCGGGACTGTCAGCAGATGATTAATGACCAACAACTCCAGAACTGCCCCAATCACCAGTTTGGGGTTTGACCCGGCGCTTAATGAGTTCATCCCTAATTCTGCAGCCCCTTCACGTGGGCAGCTGGGGGGGTCTCACGGAGCCTGGGGAGCACCCCCAAACTGCCTCGCGTTCCCACTGCTCTGTGGTGCCTTGCTTGGGGTGCACATCAGGGACCACAACACACTGAAGCAGGAAACCCCTAAACTAAACTCCAGCTGCTGTGGTGGGAGCCAGGGAGGGATGCCAGGTCTGTGGCAGGGATGCCAGGTCGTGGCAGGGATGCTGGATTTGGGGTGACAACCCCCAGCAAATCTGCAGCAATGGGCAGTGCAGGAGCCACCCCCTTGGCTCCCCTCATCCCACACCTCCGTGAGGCTCAGAGGGAAGTGCCTTTCGGGGGGTCAGCGCCCGGCCAGGCCTTGGACCCACATCCACATTCCTTTGTCCTGATTTTATTCGTTAGCAGCGTTTGGCCTGGATATGGAGACAGCTAATGAGGGACAGAGTTTATTGCAGTTTGATTTTTCTGTTAAAACAATACAATAAAATAAATGCACTTGGAAATCTGGTCTGTGTTTGTACATAGGAGATTTATGGCTCTGAAGGCTTCCAGAGAGACACAGCCTTTCATTCCCTTCCTTATTGGAACAGATCATGTTGCAGAGTTTAAAGGCCTCTGGAGTTGTGATTTATTTGAAGGGAGAAATAAGGGAAATCCAACTATCTGTTCCCTGGCTCGGATCATCCAGTAACTCCCAGCCAAGGGGACGGATCTGCACCTCCTCCACGGACTTTTTATTTTTTTCCCTCCTGTCGCTTACATTATCCCGCTCTAAATATATCCCCGAACCAGGGATGACTCCTGACCTGGGCTTCAGCACCTCGCTGAGGTTTCCCCAACCCTTCCCGGAATCCCACAAATAAATCTCTCCCCTGGAGCCCTGTCTGAGCTCCTCCACGCCGCTGATGGGACGGGACCTGCGTGGGGCCGGCTGCTGCCTTGATCCAGAGCTAAGATAAAGGCAAGGATCTTGGGGTTATCTCTGGAATCGGGTGATAAATTCATGTCACCTGTCCCTGCTTCCTTTCAAGGGAGCCCTTTCCCCTCCCTTGCTGCTCTCCTGGCCAGAGAAGAGCAGGGCAGCTTGGATCCAGGTCAGGATTTGTGCCTGAAAACCTTTTCCATGAACTTCCTAACCTGCCAGCCCCTGCCTTGTTTCCCCAGCTCAGCAGGATGAGGCTGCAGCTCCCACATCCCAGCAGGACTGTGCTCCGGGCCGGGGCTGCCACGGCTGCCTCCCTCTCACCCTCACGGAGGAAAACTGTGTTCTTCCCTTCTCTGAGGTTTCCTGCTCCCCAGGGATGAAGCACCTGGATGGCTCCGTGCTGCTGTGCTGCACCCCAGCCCATCCCAGTTACCCCAGTGGATGCCACCAGCAGGAGCAAGGTGAGATCATTCCCTGAGCCTAAAACAGACGTTTTTGAAGCATTTGGTGTTTCCACGCCGGAGCTTCGTGGGTTCTGGTGCAACTCCTGCTTCTCCCAGGTATCTCTTGGACTCTCAGGAATGATGAATTTTGGTCTCATCAGCACTGTCCATCCTTTGCTGTGCTGTTGGGACACACATGGGAGGGGAATTCCGTTCTCCTTCATGACCATCTCACTGCGGGTCAGGGAAGGAGCGACCGAGGTTTCCAGATGGGGGGGGGACCTGGCTCTGAGGGCCACTCTCCTCCTCCTGTCCCAGCTCCATCCCAGCTCCTCCAGCCCATGTTTTTGGCGGGGTATTCTCTCCCCCTGCGCACAGACGGGCTCTGTTTGCCATTAGCTTCCCCCCCTCTGCCCTAGGAGCCGATCCCAGCACTAATTCTCACGCATGTTTCGGGTAAATCTACTTTCTTTCCCGGGATGAATTGTGGTTTCCAAGCACCATTAATCATTCCCCTTTAGAAAACAGCATCGGGGGGCTGGAAACACATTGCTCCTTTCTTTACTGGGGGATGACCTGGCACACTGGCACCCGGCCACGGGACTGGCGCCTGCGGGACGACGAGGGGCACGGAGAGAAGCCTCGGGGAGAGCTCCCCTCCTGTGCCAAGAGTTGGCTCCCACCGGGATCACCTCCCCCAGGACAAACCCCAGCTCCTGATCAGGGGCTCATGGAGCGAGAGGCTGGGGATGGAGAGGAAAACACTGGGAATGCCACGTGCTTAAAGGCTTTTCCCAAGAGCCTCCTCCCAGCGGGGCTGTTCCCTGGGAGCTTGGTTGCCCCATGGCAAAGGCGGGAATGTCTCCCCACTCTCCGCCTGCCCCACACAGCCCTCCCAAGGGGACGTGGATTGAGGACTCTCAGCTCATAGCCCGCAGTGGGTTTGGGTGGGCCCAAGGCAGAGGAAGCCCCCCCTGCCCCGCCGGCCATGGGGAGGGGGCACCGTGACCACATGTGAGTGGTTCCCTCCCTTCCAGCTCCGGACTGTCAGGGGATGATTAATGGCCAACGCCACACAACTGCCTGGACTGCCAAGTGCTGTATTGTTAGAGCTGACACGGAACGAGCCCGGACAGACTCGAACACAATTCTGCCCCGTAATCGGCAAATAACATCCGATGGACGGAATTCGGGAAGTGTTCCCCCCACACAGCCCCTCTCCCACCCCCTTCCCTTCCCTTCCAGAGCCAGAGCAGAGCAGGAAAGGGCCCAGCCAAGCACCCTGAACCCTCCCAGCTCCTTCCAGGAGCCCTTCCTGGGCTCCACTGCTCCTTTAGGTTTCAGCTAGGGAACAGCTGGGATGGGACGGGATGGGACGGGATGGGATGGCATGGGATGGCATGGGATGGGGATGTGAACAAGGATGGGATGGGGATAGGAATGGTGTGGAAATGGAGATGGAGGCAGAATTGGGGATGGGGATGGGGATGGGGACAGGATAGAAACGGAGATGGAGATGGGAGTGGGGCTGGGGCAGGACTGGTGAGCAGAGCTTTCCGCCCCACCACTGCAGCTGCAGAGGTAACCTTAAACGCCAAAGCAGGAGCGGCAGGGACAGAGTTTTTCCAGCCCTATTCCCAGCTGTCAGGCAGTGATTAATGGCCAACAGCCTCGGAATTGCCTTTATTGCCAGCCCGGCATTGTTACTTGTGACAGCTAATGAGGGCAGACAGACTTTACACCGCGCCGCGCTCCGGCCCCACCGGACCCTCCCCGCCCCGCAGGGACCGAGTGGGGCACGTCCCACCCGGGGCTGCCCGTGCCTGTCCTGGCCCTGCCCACAGCAGCCCCATCTCTGCCCGCATCCCGACCCAGGGCCTGCCCAGGTCCCATCCCAGCTCCATCCCCACGAGTCCGGAGCCACAAGCACCCAGAGACCCTCAAATTGTCTCACTTAACTCTGCAGAAAACCCCACAGGATATTTTGACAGGGGCAAAGGGATGAGGTAGGGATGAAGAAGTCTTCAAGTGCTGGAGAGAACTGGGTGCAATAAACCATTTATTCCTCCAAAAAGCCCTGTTAAAATCCCGAGCGCCGCGGCACAGACACCACTGAATGTTCCTGGCCTCGGGTCCAGCAGTAATGATTTTTTTTGGCTTTTAGGTTTTTTTAGGATTATTACAAATAATATTTACCTTTGTGCTGGTTCACATCTTGATGCTGTTAAACACGTGGCCACAGCTGGTTTCCCGTTCAGGGCAGTGATATAGTGCCGGTGTTATGAAGCAAAACCTCTCCTGCGAGCCAGAACACCCCACATTTAAAAATCTATTACTTTTCAATATTCCATGGATGCATTTTGCTCCAGCTCAGAGCAATTTCCTAGTTTACCCTTATTAAACTGAGAGGGGCTGAGCAGAGGCTTGTGATTTATGAAACACATACTAGATTCATTAAAACCTTTAAAGATTTAATACATTTTATCAAGGCCCTAAATCTGGGCAAACGCCTTTAAAAAAACACCAACTACAGGGTGTTTTTCATCTCTGGCGCCCTTTTGCACTTATTTAAGAGCTGTAAAATTTGGATTGACAAATATCGTGGATATTTCATTCCTTATTCCTAAATGGCGCTGAACCCTCCTGACAGGGTTGTTATATATAACCTCGGAGATCTATCACGAGTAAAGATCAAATCATTCTCCTTTATTGACGTTTTATACATCTCTCACATGGTTTTTAGGTCCGTTTCCACGATTACAGAGCTGGATGATTCCATGGTTCCTGGCCCATCCCGTTTCCTGCAATTGCCCGAACAAGGTCCGGACAGGGAACGGGGGGTTCCACGCGGGGGGCGTGGGGCGATGCCGGGGCGGTCAGAGAGGGGAGAACCCTTTGTGCGTGACAGAAAGAATTGAAAGAGGGGAAATTTAGGCTGGACATTGGGAGTCAGATCTCCAGGAGCGTTTGGACAATGCTCTCAGGGACACGGGGGGATTGTTAGGGTGTCTGTGCTGGGCCAGGAGCTGGACTGGATGATCCCGTGGGCCCTTTCCAGCTGAGGATCCTCTGTGGTTCTGCTGGGAAATGTCCCAGCCCGTGGATGGAACGGGATGAGTCTCGATGTCCCTTCCGACGCTTAACATTCTACGATCTGTGACTCCGTGGGTGCGGCACACCCCTCCACGCCGCCGTCCCGCTCTGTCCCCCCCGCCTGCATGGGGAGCGGGCTCTGGGGGCCCCGCACCCCAAACCCCTGCGGGGGTCGCGCCGCGGGAGCGAGAGGGTCTCGAACCTGCGACCTCCAGCGCCACATCCCCCGCTCCTCCATCGCCCTCTGGCGGCGGGCGGCGCGGGTCGCGCTGTGATGACGTCAGTGGCGCGCCTCCGGTGCCGCCGCCGGTGCCGGGCATGGCCCAGCTCGGTGCCATCGCCGCCCTCGCCCTCGGCGTCGCGGCCGCCGCGCTCCTGTCGGCCGTACACAAGATCGACGAGGGGCACATCGGCGTCTACTATCGGTGAGACGGGCCCTACGGGGAGAGAGCCGGGCCCCGGCCAGCCGCCGCTCACGGTTCTCTCTCTCTCTCTCTCTCTCTCTCTCTCTCCCCTTCTCGTTCCCTCCGCAGCGGCGGCGCGTTTGCTGACCTCCACCAGCGGGCCCGGCTTCCACCTCATGCTGCCCTTCATCACGTCCTACAAGTCAGTGCAGGTGCTGCTGGGCCCGGGCCCGGGCGGGGCGGGCACCGGGGGAGCCCGGCTGGTCCCACGGGGCTGGGGGCGGCCGTGCCCGGTACCGGGGACGGGCGGCTCTCGGGCCGGTCCCGCTGAGCCTCGAACGAGGGACTGAGCGAGGCGGGTGCAGCTCCTGCTTTGGAGGGTCCCGGGGGGACGTGGCTGTGTCAGAGCCCCGTGGGCTGCAGGATTTGTGCCGGGAAAATCCCTCTCTTAAGCCTCTTTCCTTCGATCTCCTCCAGACCACGCTGCAGACGGACGAGGTGAAAAATGTCCCGTGTGGCACCAGGTGAGATGTTCAGCTCTTACCCCCCTACAGCCCTTCATCCCAGCTGGAAGCTCCTCAGAGACAGAACTTCTCTGACCCAAACTGGGGTCACTGGGAGGCTCTGCAGGGCCTCCCCAGGACAGGGAGCCCACCCCGGGCGGGGGGGTCTGGGATGGTGCTGAGCAGGCTGGGGTGGATCCCACACTCATCCCACAGGAGCAAACTCAGCCTCCAGCAAACGTAACTTTTTGTTTTTCTCGCTTTGCAGTGGAGGAGTGATGATTTATTTCGACAGGATCGAGGTGGTGAATTTCCTCATCCAGAGCGCGGGTGAGTCACCAGTCCTGCCCCGGACACTCCCCGGGGGCTGTGCTGCAGGAACAGGAGGTGAAGAGGTTGTGGCTGTGTTTGGTTGGAGCCAGGCTGTACCACAGGTGTGCCCTGAGCTCCGGGTGTCACTTCTGACCTCGCTCTCCCGAGAATTTGGGGTGTTTATTGTTTCTTGCCTTTCTGATCTGCGTTAACCCAGCTCCCCCGAGCTTTGTGCAGCATCAGGTTGGAGTAACGGGGTGTGCAGGGGGAGCCAAGGGGGCTGTGAGCACAGGCTCCTGGAGCCCAGGGAGAACGACCTGTGCAGCCTTTTCCCAAATCCTTGGGTGTTTAATGTGGGAGTGCCTGGCTCGGCAGGGAGCTCTGTGTGTGTGTGCAGCCCCAGCACAGCCTGAGGCTGCTTCAAACCCTTCTATTGACAGAGCAGAGGACAGATATTGGTGGAGGCGTCGCAAAATGTCAGCAGTAAATAAACCTGCCCTGAGCAGAGGGTTTGAGGGCATTTCACAGCCCCTCAAGGTTTTCCCTGAGAGTGCTCAGCCTCCTTTCCCCGCTTCCCTTCCCTCCCTCCTCCATCCCTGCTCTCTCCTCTGCCAGTGTACGACATCGTGAAGAACTACACGGCCGACTACGACAAGGCCCTCATCTTCAACAAGATCCACCACGAGCTGAACCAGTTCTGCAGTGTCCACACGCTGCAGGAGGTTTACATCGAGCTGTTTGGTGAGCTGCCCCTGGGACTGGTGGTTCTGAGGGTTCTCCCCGTGGGCTATTGGTGCAGAACCCGCAGCTGGTGGGCTTTTATCCATTAATCCTGTGTTTGCTCTGCTCAGAGGCGGGGTTGGTATCCAGCTGCCATCGTTTATCCGTGTTATCTTTTGGAGCTGAGTGCTTCAATATGTTGTAACAATAAACTCCAGCCCCAGCCCTGCCAGTAGCCTCCCTGTAGGGAAGGGAGCAGGAATTCTGTGGCATTCTCTGTGTGATTGAATCAGTCACAGGATTCTCTAATCCAGATGGAAGAGCCAGGCTGTGGCTCTTTGCTGTTACAGAAAGCCTGAGCAAGCACTCCCTGGCCAGAGGGTTCCATGAGCTCTGGGCTGTGCCCGTGGCTGCAGTGCCCATAAACCAGGAGTGTTGGCAGGAGCCTGCTGACCTTCCCAACGGGAAACCGGGCAGCACAGGGAGACACACAGCAGGAGAGGCTGAGGAGAAGCTGGGGTTTCTTGGTAGAATTCGTGCAGTGGCTGCCAATGCTGAGTGTTTTGTTTCTGGCTCTGGACTGACAGGAAATCCTTGCAGCCTTTCAGCACTCGGCAGTGCTGGCTGTGGGCGCAGAGCTGCTGGGAATGGTTTGGGACAGGATTTGTGCCTGAGAGAGCAGACTCCTGCTCTCTGTTCAGCCTGGGCTTTCCAAGGAGCCCGGCTTCCCCTTCCCACACAGGCTGCAGGCCTGGGGCTCGGACCCCCCTGGTTCCCAGTCCCTGCTGGCGCTGGACGGGTTCCTGGCCAATGGAGACTCCAGATGTCGGCAGCTGCTGCTGACGGCTGCTTGAAATGGGCTGAAAGCACCCGCTCTGCACAGAAGGAACTTGCACAAACTCCCCTGGAACTCCTGCTCTGAGCTGCCTGGGTCTGGCTCAGGCTCTGCAGTGGGGCACAGCCCCTTTGAGCAGCCTCACGTCACCCTCTGCCCCCACATCTGCCAGCAGGTGCAGGGAACTGATAACAGCTGCTTCCCAAACTCCTGGCTGGACTTCATTAGGAGCCTGAGTTCCAGATAGGAAACTGGGACCAAAGCAAACAATCCAGGAGTGTGATGTGATCCCTCTTAAGGCCATTACAGTTTGATTTTCCCTCTGCACTTCCCAGCAGGCCCCAGCTGGAAGCGCTGCCCTCCTTGGAGCTTTCATCAGAGCAGGGTTTTAGGTTGTGTATCCCTTTGAAATCCTCAGCTACGCTGGAGTTCTGGGACTCCCTGAGCCAGAGAGACATTACTGATGATTTTTGCAGCCTGTTAAAGTAACTGATGCTGCTATTTCCCATTCTTGCCTTTCCATTTCCTTTTTGTCCTCCTGGCACAGGTGCAGGCCAGAGTCGGTCAGGATTTACCACGTTACTTCAGGATCCAGTTGGGAAGTTCAGTGGGGAAGGGGGTTAGAGCACAGACTCCTTGTTGTAAAGATTCAGGAAGATTCCAAACCGCAGGTTTGGGGAAACTGGAGGGTTTCCTTTCATGCCTGCCATGTTCCTGTGGTGCGTCCCAAGGGTTGTTGCTGGGAGAGCTGGGAACCTGCCTCGGGGTCAGGCCAGCACTTCTACATCCAACTCCCATTCGTACTTTCCAGGGATAAGAAATGTGAGCCCTCCCAGCTCACTCTGGGTGCTGACAGCAAACTGCCCTGGGGGATGTTTCATTCCCTTTTCTTTTTCCCCCAATCAGATCAAATTGATGAAAACCTTAAACTGGCCTTGCAGCAAGACCTAACCACGATGGCCCCTGGATTAATTATACAGGTAATCAGGATTTGATTGAGATATTGAAGGTGCAGATTGTGAAGAGGGGAAAGGGCTAAAAGGAAACAAGAAACTGAGATTTGTTTAGGAACTTGCTTTACAGCACAGATTTCATTGAACCTGAGGAGTGGGAACAGTGTCCTTCCTGTCTCCTCTCAGTTTTGATGTGTTGAGTTTCTCCTGAAGTTATTCTGGGTGCTGGTTTGCCCAGGTTACAATCTCTATCATGTCAGGAGATCCTTCAGTGCTGTTTCTCTGGATTTTGGGCCTGGTCACAGTTTGTGCAGCTCTGGTGGCAGAGCGTGCCCCAAGTGCCACCCCTGCAGTCCCAGGGGCCACTTGGCTGTTGGCCCATGTCCTCTTCTGTCTCCCTCTCTCCAGGCAGTTCGAGTTACAAAGCCAAACATCCCTGAAACAATCCGGAGGAATTATGAGCTCATGTAAGTGGCTTTGTGTTCCCAGAAGGATCCAGAAGGGCAGATTACCTTGGGATCTGGGGATTGGGGTGCCCTTGGCTCCTGGCCTCATGCTGCCCCTCGGGAAGGGGCTGCCGAGGAGCAGCACTGAGCCCTGGCTGGGCTGGCAGGGCCCTCACTTGGAGCCCTTGAGCACAGGAATGCTTTGCCCTGGGGCTCCTTCCCCTGGGCACTGGCCCTGTGTTCCAGAGCCCTCCTGGAGCTGTGGGTGACTGGCAGAGGGATGGATTTCAGCACTAATCCTGTTGTTTGACTGGGATGGAGAAACTGTTGATTCAACAGGCTGAAGACTCGCAAAGCTTTGAAATAACTTTCTTTGGCAGCAGTTGACATGCTGATCCCTTTGCAACGCCCTGAGCCAGCTGCCTTCTCCTGCACTTGGTCAGTCAGACACGCCCGTGCTCCCTGAGCACGCTGCCAGCACTCCGTGCTGGCCAGGATGGGATCCCTCTCATCCATTCTGCTTCCCTGGCATTGCATGTCACCTTTGGGCTTGTGGTAAATCCTGTGTGGCGTGGTCATGGCAGGGGGTCCCAAATCAGCCTGTGTTCTGTTGCCATAAATACAGCAGGACGTGTTGAGAGAGACTCAGTTCCAGTGTCTCTTCCCTGGCTGGGAGCAGGGGCAGAGTTTTTTATTTATGTTCACTCTTTAAAAACTCATTAATGTAAATAAAAACCATTAAGATAGAAAAGGCAATAGGGCAGCCTGCAGGGAGTGTGTCACAGGGACTCACTGGAAAATCTTCCTGCTATGGAGGGGAGGAAAGAATGCTTTGGTTTAGGCAAGACGCTCTGTGCAGGTACCTGCCCTCACACTGCTGATCCCACCTGCGCTGGACACGTGCTGGAAGGAGGGGAGTGCCAGCAGCTCGTGCTGGGGATGTGCTGTGAATCCCACACCAGTGAGCCCCTGTTTTTAACTGGTTTCTCTTGCTCCCCAGGGAGAGCGAGAAGACAAAGCTGCTGATCGCGGCACAGAAGCAGAAGGTGGTGGAGAAGGAGGCAGAGACAGAGAGGAAGAAAGCCCTGATCGGTCTGTATGGGTGGGCTGGGAGAGGGAACGGGGGGGACAGGCAGCAAAGAGACCCCAGGCTCCAGAGAGGGGGAAGGGGTGCACTGGTTCGCTTTGGGACCTTCTCTGATCTGAAACTCCCTGAGAAGCTCAGGAGTGTTGCAGGTGGGTTCCAGCTTTGTTTTCTGCAGGCTGGAAATTCTTCCTACCGTTTATTTCCACCTGAAGTAGGTGATGAGTGAGGATTTTCCAGGGTGAGGCTGCTTCTGGCGTTAGGAAGATGTGTGATGACAGTGTGGGTGTGTTCTTGTTTTCATTTCAGAGGCAGAAAAGATTGCACAAGTTGCTGAAATAACTTATGGACAGAAAGTGATGGAAAAGGAAACAGAGAAGCGAATTTCAGAGATTGAAGGTGAGTGGGGGGTGAGCTTTCCAGTAAGTAACTCCTGAAGCAGTTCACCAGGGAGCTCTTGAAGTGTGTGTTGGCTGTGTTCTTCAGTCCAGGCTGATGCTCCCAGGGGTGAAGTTCCTGACCAGAGGCAAGAACAGGAATTTCTTTGACAGCTGTGCTTCTTGAAACTCCCTTTCTCAAGGTGATCTTTGTAGGAGTTTGAACTCAAGGAGGTGTTCCCTCACCCATCTGATACGATGCTTTGCCAAGGAGACTGCAGGGCGTGGAGAGGGCTCTGCAATTCCAGCTCAGAAGTGGCAAGGCCTTTTTTCCCCTTACATTCATTATAGGCCCTGCCAAGCTTTGCAGAAGCCACTGAGGAGCCAATTAAGAGTTTTACAGATCAGCAGCTTCCCAGGAAGAAGTTCTTTGCAGAAATACAGTGGGGTTTATTTCCTATAACTCTGTCAGCCCGTCAGTCTGGGTCTGTGCTGGCAGAGGATTCCTGCCTCCCTCTTTTTTCCTGGTGTCTGTGACTGGGCCCAGCCTCTCCTTTTAGCCCAAAGAGAGGAAGCTGTGGGCCAGACCATCCAGCTGTTTACATGATCTTTAAGTGCAGCAGCTCACAGGACTCCCTGCTAGGGGAAGTAAACAAATGGTTTATGCAGCTATGCAGCTCTCCAACCCAGACTGAGTGCTGCAATCGTGTGGCTCCATGCCTTGGGAGGAATGTCAGGAGAGGGGCAGGATTACACTCACTGGTACCCATCGTTATCGCTGGACGGATACAGAGTCCGAGGGGGAAAAGGAGTGCAGTACAGAAACGGGAAGCATTGCTTTCCTTAAGTGTCTCTGCCAGGAGTCAGGAATTTCAGTATCCACAGAATCAGAGCCTTTGAGCAATTGTTGACAGAGCAGAGAAAAGCTCTCCAGCATCTGTCCAAGGGGCAGAGCCTGTAGAGGTTAAAATCCCCTGCTCTGTGTGCCAGAACCTTCATCTGCGTATCCCAGACCAAATCCCATCTGGGAATCGCATCCACAGGCACAGACCTCATCTGCAGAGAGTGCTGGGCTGCTCAGGCTGTTCCTGGAGTCCTGGGCAAAGGCTGTGGGTAAATCCCACGTCTGCAGGAGAGCAGTTGCTGCGTTTCAGCACGAGAGTCAGCCCTGGCTCGAGAAGAAAGGCTGAGCTTGGCCCACGTGATGGGGATAATCAAACCCTGATGTGTGAGAAATTCTTTGAGCTCTGCAGTTGCAGATGCAATTCACTTATTAATGCTCTCGTCCTGCAGCTATTTAGCTGTAAATTGAGCTCCCATTTCTGGGTTTCCCATTTTGTTCCCTCTTCCCCTTGTTGCACCCCGTGCAGTTTAGATGTGGCACTGGCCCCTTTCTGAAGAGTTTCCAGCTGCAAACGGTGCTAACGTGGCTGGAAATAAAAATGTGACTCAGAGCATGTGTTTGCTTCCAGATGCTGCATTTCTTGCACGAGAGAAGGCGAGAGCTGATGCTGAGTGTTACACTGCTATGAAGGTGGCCGAGGCCAACAAGGTACTGTGCTTTCCTTTGTGGTGCCTCAGAGCAGGGCCCCGGGCTGTGGGGGAATGCTCAGCACAAGAGCAGGCAGTGATCATTGTTTAAGTCAAAAAGCACAACGGAGGCCATCTCCTCTCAGCAAAGCTTTTATCTGACTGAAACAATTAGATCCTTATTTGCAAGTTCCTTTTGTTCTCTGGACAGATCAGTGTCAGGGTATGTGAAGTCTCTGCTCTGCCAGGTGCTCACGGGCCGTGGCTCTCCGTAGATGGAATATCAGTTTCAGTGTTGCCCTTTCACGCTGTTGTGATGAGAAATGTGGTTTCATTCCAGTCTCAAGTTGGCAGGCAGTCAGAACAGGGAGATCTCCGGGGTGACAGGCAGGGGTAGAATAAACCACAGTGCAGGGAAAGAACAAATGGAGCTGGTCTCAGACACCCTGGAAGAGCCTCAGTACTGCAAAAGTAAAAACAACAAAAAGTCCAACCTGGAAACAGAAAAATGGCATGGATAGAATTGCCAGGTGAGCAAGTTCCCAGGACACTCCAGCAGGAAGAGTTTCAGTTCTGTGGTGGTCTGTGAGAAGGGCCAGAGGGCTGGGGTGTTTGTACACAGGTTTTGTGCCAGTTGTTCTGTCCTCTCTGTGACAATGTCGTTATCCTGAACAAATGAGCTCCTCTCACCCAGACACGCTCGTGGATCTGCTCCCTGGAAAACAGCCAGGGATATTTCCCTCCTCAGTAGTTCTCGTTGCAAGGGCTGCAGTGAGTGATGTGCTCTTGAGCATCTCCATCACGTTTGGATTGAGCGTTTTCCCCAGCTGGTCCCATCACTTTTCATTTTGCCATTTAGTCACTGGGATTTAGAGCTGCACTCAGCCTGGCTCTGGGCACTCTCTGTTTTCCCTGTGGAGGGCTGGCCATGCCTGCTGTGCTTGTGGAAAGTATGTGCCTCATGTGCTCATGGCAGGAATCTCCTTTTCCCGTATCTGAGCTGTTGTGACCCGTTTTCTCTCTGTGCAGCTCAAGTTAACTCCCGAGTACTTGCAGCTGATGAAGTACAAGGCAATCGCAGCCAACAGCAAGATCTACTTTGGCAAAGATATTCCCAACATGTTCATGGACTCTGCAGGGAGCCAGAGAAAATCTGCAGAGGGACTGGCAGAGGGAATCCAAGATGAGGACGGGGCAGGAACCAGCGAGGACACAAAACTACTTCATAACATCAACTGAAAAGAAAGATTTCTATTCGTTTTATATCAAAACATCATGAACTGGGAAATTCCTTTTTGTTTTCCCCCTTTCCTGTGCTGAAAGAGATGAATCAGATTTAATCCTTTCAATCTTTTGTATGACAATTAGACATAAGGACTTTGGTATTTATGGGGTGGGTTTTCTGGTAATTTCTAAGCTCCAGGTATGTTCTGTAGCTGCACCTCCCCAGCTCTTGGTCACACAGACCAAGGATTTGGGAGAGGCTGTCAGGGCTATCAGCTGGATGGGAACCTGATTTGGGATTGAGGTGGTTCATAGCTGTTGCAGGTAAAGAAATGTTGAGGGTTTGGAGGGAGGGGAATTGCTGCTACAACTTGTTTTGGGTTTTTTTCTTATTGAAAATTCCAAGTACTTTATTTCAGTCCCCTTTGAAAATAAGGTGCTAGATTTTGTACACTACAAGTGGCTGCTCGAGGCTGGGGCCAGTGGCAGGTGGCTGCCGAGCCCATGTGAGGTGACCCTATGAGGGAGAGAGGCTCAGCTGGAATCCTGCAGGTTCCCACTCACCGGGGGGATCGAGGCCTTAGACCACAAGTCACGCAGGGAGTGACCCAAATTCTTCATTTTCTATGTCCTAACACGGCTTTGTTTTCTGTTTTTCATGTTTCTGTGGGGCACAGGAGAGTTTTCCCAGCAGTTCAGCTGCTGGGGGAGGGCGTGGGCAGCGTCCTGGAGTGCAGAGCTGGGTGGGATTTTCAGTGGAATGAGGCCACAGGCGTGGAAGTTGTCACAGTCATAGAAAACCAGGGAGGAAAGAACTTTTGTCTCAGGGACCCTGACTTTACAAAAGGCCGTGCTGGGGAGGAGCTGCTGGAGTGACCTGATGGTTTTTCAGCTCGTTACCTGCTCTGCAGGAGCAACTGGATCTCGGTGTTTACAGTGTCTGACTAGAAAAAGGACCTTCAGGTGAGCTGAAACGAGCAGAACTGAGCTCCTGTGGGATTGGGTCTGAATGGACCTTGTGGAAGGAAGGTTTTGTACTGGCCAAGGACAAACTGTGATTCTGAAAGGTCACGGGGCAGAGAAAAGCAGCTCTTCCTGAACTACCCAAAGATGGATTCCCCTTTTTCTCTCAGAACAATGTACCAGACCTTCCCCTCCAGAGAGCTGACCAGTTCCTCGCATCCCAGATGCAAGGAGGAAACAGGGTTTTGTTTTCCACACATGCAAAATTTGAAGATAAAAATTCATGCCTAGAGGGAACATTTTTTTTTTTTCCTACCTAATCCATCTGCATTTGGCAGCAGAGCCTGGTGCTTAATTGCTGATAAAATTTGAGGCCAATATCCTCATCTGAGGTGATGGCAGTGCTCGTTGTCAGAGACCAGCCTGGTGCATTTACAGGCTCGTGCCCCGAATTCTTGCTCCCCCCTACCCCTGGTCTCACTCTTCAGCGTTTAAATCTTCATCCATCTGTGTTACACTAAGAGAGCTCAGATGAATCTCAGCTCCTGGTTCCAGGGTTTTTACAGCAGTTTTCTCTTCCCTGTTGATGCTTGAAAATGCAAAATAGAAATTAAGCATCGGTTTCTGCTGGAGAAAAGTCCCCTCCTCTTTGTATTTCTTGGAAAATAGGAGCTAAGGGAAGTCCCATCTCCAGACCTCCATCAGACCCACAGTAGTCAACAACAGCATCCCCAGGGAGGCTGTGATATTCCTGACTCATAAATTGGTCTGTGCAGGGAGATTGTAACAGGGAATAGCAGAAGTTCAGCAATGAGGATGAGCTCATTTGAGATTGTTCTACGTTTGTGCTCAAGGTTTCCATCAGCAACTAACACCTCCTTTTACGCAAGTATTTTTCACTAATGGAAGGATGCAACTAAGCCAAAGTGGTATTATAAAGGCTTTTTTTTGTGTGTGATTTCATAGCAAGACAATAGCTTGGGATAAAGAGCTCTTAATGATTTTTTTTTTTAATTAAAACCCTGACTGCTAAAGTATTAGTGTAATTTAGTTAAATTGTACTAAGAGTGCAGAAGCAAAGTTGAGAGTGTATCAGTCTTCACAAGCCAAAATCTGTTGTTGTGTCTTCATTCAGGTTTCTCCACTCTGTAAAATGTCCTGAATTTTCCAGAGTGGATGTCTCTCCATATAAACCTTTATTCCCTCTGTCTCTTTAACAGGCAAATTGTCCTGTTTCTCTAATCTTGAGATGAATATCTGAACTTTAAACCCACTCTACAGCAAAGGGAACAGAGGTTTGTGGCACTGCTGATACCTGGGAATGGCTGTGGGGAGCATGGAAATGCAGTCTTTGATCTTATGTACTGAATTCAAAGCCTTTTTATTTTGGTATTTGCTATGGCAATAAAATGGCCTTCAATTTTAGAATCTTCCAGTTTTAATATCAGGATGAACTTTAGTATCACGTGTAGATGTATTTGCAGGGGAGGATTTTCCAGCGAGGGGACGTGAAGGCCGCCGGTGGGCATGGGGAGCGGTGGGGTGCTGGGGGTCGGCGCTGTGCCCCTGCACGGGACGGTTCCCCCTTTCCAGTGAGGAGGAGGAGGAGGAGGAAAGTGGAAGAAGAAAGGTCAGAGGTGTCCATGTCCAAGGAATCCCGTGTCTGTCAACCCCTGCTTTGCTATGGAATGAGTGAAAAACACAGGAACAAGACTGGAGCGGCAAACACCTCGGATTTGGTAAAGTTTGCAGAAAATCCTTGTCGTGTTTTACCAGACAAAGGGCAGGAACCTTCTGGGTGTTTTTACCCAGCTGTGTAAACACTGAATCTGCAGAGGGACAGTGAAGTTCTGCACATTAAGACAAATATTTGAGTTAATGGGTTCCAGCTGGCAGTTTCCCGTTCTTCCCCCGTCAGTGGCCGCGATGAAGCCGGGCATTGTCCCGGCCCCTCCAGCTGCTCTCGGGCTCTGTGGCCGCGCTCCAAGCGCTCCCCAGCACTGCCCGCCCTCAGACTGGGCCTGCAGGACAAGCACGGTCCCTGCCTTGTTTTTATAACGCTTTTTTCTCCCCGAAATAATTGAAATTCACACCCTTGGGAGGCTGCTCCTCATGCAGGGATAAGAACCTAATTTTGGAGGGTGGAGGGTGGCCGGGACTGGAACAGTGGGGCGGGCTGGGTGGCAGCGCTCGCGCCCGTTACTCAGGCCGTGATTTGGATTTGTGGCCAGAACGCGGAGAACGGGGGAGCCCCGGCCGGGCCCCGCTGTCCCCGGGGCCGCCATGGCGCCCGCGACCTTCCCAATATGGCGCCCCCGCCCCTCCCATTGGCCGGCGGCGGCCGGCGGAGCGATCTGATTGGCGGCGGGGCGGGGGCGGGGCGGGTGTGTGGCGGAAGCGGCCGCGGGCGGGCGGGGATGTGGAGAGCGGGCATGGCGCCGGGGACGGGCTGGGCCCGGCGCTCCGCGCCGTCACCGAGCAGGTGCAGCAAGCGGCGGCGCGGCGGCCGCAGGTGAGGGGGGCACGGGGGGCAACCCGGGGAGGTCCGCGGGTCGCTGCCATGGCGACAGGGCCTCCGTCACCGTAGGGACGGGCCCGCGCCTTGGGGACAGGTTACCGGTGACCGTGGGGACAGACCCGCGGTGCGACCGGGACAGGTCCCACCGTGGGAACAGACCCTCAGTGCCCCAGGGACGAGCACACCACGGATCTGGGTGTTTGAAACCCCCAGCAAAGGAGCCAGCACCCCACTATCGCGACAGGCCTCCCTTCTGCTCGTCCCGGCGCTCCCCCAATAGGGCCGGGCCCCCTTCGTCCCCCCTCAGCGGCCCCGGCCGGGGGTGCCCGGAGCTGGCCCGGGGTCCCCGTGCTCACCCCGCCGTGCTCCCGCAGGGGCTCCCGGCCGTGCAGCCGCGGCTCGTGGCCGTCAGCAAGACCAAGCCGGCGGAGATGGTGATGGAGGCCTACAGCCACGGGCAGCGCAGCTTCGGGGAGAACTACGTGAGTCGGGGGTCTGAGGGGCTGGGAGAGGGTCAGCAGGGCTGGGAAAGGGCCCCCTGTTGAGGGCGTGGAATCCCAGCATCATTCCAGGTGGAAAAGCCCTCCAAGGTCATGGAGTGCAACCCGTGCCCGATCGCCACGTTGTCACCCAGCCCAGAGCACTGAGTGCCACAGCCAGTCTTTCCTTGGACACCTCCAGGGATGGACGCTCCAACACCTCCCTGGGCAGCCCCTTCCCGTGTTTAATGACCCTTTCTGCGAAGAAATTCCTCCTGGTAGCTCGGGGCGGGCTCGGGGCAGCCCGGTTTAGGTGGCTCTGTGGGTGACAGCATTATTCCCTGGCCCCGTGTTTTTGAGGCTCAGGTTGGCCCCAGGAACACACATCCCAAGGACACCAATCCAATGCCTGCTGTGGGTTTAACGGAATTCTCCTTCATTCTCCCAGGTTCAGGAGCTGCTGGAAAAGGCTTCAGACTCCAGAGTAAGCACACAGTTCCCTTTGTGTTTTCTCTCCATGTATAGCTGTGTCCTAAGAGCTGTTCAGTCAAAGTCCTGGGGTTTGTTAGGGATTTGGTTGGATCCTTATCTTTGCAGATAAATGGTGGGTTATTCTTGGCTCACTGCCTCTGCCCCCTTCCCCCTCCTGCCTTGCTGGCTCCAGAGGAGTCTGGGAATACATGAGCCTTAGTCATGGTTTGTCTACACAGTGCTTTGCCTTTTGTGCTCTCTTTAGGAGAAGCACAGCCCTTGCTGAAAAAGAAACGTTAACACTCAGTTTGGGGAAAATATTATTTAATGACTGTTGCAAAAGAGCTTTGCCTTCACTGTTCCCATGGACAGCATTCCCTGCAGCCACAGCCCCATCCCTCTCCAGGCTGTGCAGCAACCTCAGCACAACCACAAGCTGAGTCTTTCAGGGTCAACAAACAAAGAAATTGGGCGTCTGGTATTTGGTTGTGGGCAAACTAAGACTGAAGTGTTGTATGGGGGAAGAGGGAATTGCTGTTCCAACCTGAGTGTTCTCTCTGCTTTCAGATTCTGTCGTCTTGTCCAGACATCAAGTGGCATTTTATTGGCCACCTGCAGAAGAACAATGTCAACAAGCTGATCGGTAAATCCTGGTTGATTTTATGTGGGCAATGGTCTTCCAGTGTTCAGATGTGTCAGGGGAGGGTTAGGGTGGAGATCAGGAAAAGGTTCTTCCCCCAGAGGGTGGTCAGGAGCTGCCCAGGCTGCCCAGGGAATGGGCACGGCCCCGAGGCTGCCGGAGCTCCAGGAGTGTCGGGACAGCGCTGCCAGGGATGCCCAGGCTGGGATTGTTGGGGTGTCTGTGCTGGGCCAGGGGTTGGACTCAATCATCCCTGGGAGTCCCTTCCAGCTCAGGATATTCCGTGATTCTCTGAAACAATAACCGTGAACTCACAAATGCCTGCTGTTGGTACAAACAATCCCATGCCAGCAGAGCTCTGTCAGCCTGTGTTTTCTCCCCAGCTGTCCCAAACCTGTTCATGTTGGAAACGGTGGATTCTGTGAAACTGGCAGACAGAGTCAACAGCTCGTGGCAGAAAAAAGGGTCATCCCAGAAGCTGAAGGTCATGGTGCAAGTTAACACCAGTGGGGAGGACAGTAAGTGGCTCTTTGTGACATTTGTCCTGCTGGCTTGACAGGGAACTTGACCAGGACGGGCTGAAAGCATTTCTCTGGCAGAGCTGGGCACAGATCTCCCTGGTTTTTTCCAGGCAAGCATGGCCTTCCCCCCGGAGACACCACAGCTGCCGTGGAGCATGTCATCAACAAGTGCCCCAGCCTGGAATTTGTGGGGCTGATGACCATTGGCAGCATCGGGCATGACCTCAGTAAGGGGCCAAATCCTGACTTCCAGGTAAGATTTTCTCAGAGAAAATGTCACTGTGGGCTGGTTTCCTGTTACAGTTTGTCTGTCACAGTCAAACCAGTCCAAGTCAAGCTGTAGGGAGGTAGGAACACCTTGTGCAGGATAGCACAGAGCCCTCAGTACCAGTGTCAGTGCAGGTGTGAGGCTTCTTTCTGCAGAGTATTTCTCTCATCCCTCCTCTGAAGCTGCAGCCAGGATGTTGGCAGGGCTACCTGTGCAGCAATTGCTGTCCTGGAGCCCCTGGTCCAGGTGAGAGTTCAGCCTCCTCTGTGTTGTCAGGAAATCTGGGAAATCTCCAGATGCTGTTCCGGTGCTTCTGTGGGAAGTGTGGGAATTGCACATCCCGTGTGAAGGACGCTTCAGGGACGGGCAGGAATCGGGATCTGTGTCACCCTGGAAGGGAGCTGGCGTGGCTGTCCAGGTGTGTGACCCTGTCCTGTCCCCTCGTGCGCTGCAGGTGCTGCTGTCCCTGCGGCAGGAGGTGTGTGAGAAGCTCAATCTGCCCGTGGAGAAGGTGGAGCTGAGCATGGGCATGTCCACGGACTTCCAGCACGCAGTAAGTGCATTCCTGCCCCTTCCCTCAGGGAACAAACATGCCTGCACCCCAAATTCCAGCCCAGGTGCCACCCAAACAGGCCTCTAAGGCTTCCCCTTGGATGGAGATCCCAGTGCAGCTCTCCCGGTCCTGGGGGAGATTCCTGGGATCAAACCAACCCCTGGGTGTAGCTGTGGGTGATGGGTCTGTGGGGAACCATCCTGTGGTGTGGTGGGCGTCCAGGCTAGGCCATGGGGTGGTGGCAGCCCTGCCCTGACCTCCTCCTCTCTGTCTCTTCCAGATAGAGGTTGGCTCTACAAACGTCAGGATTGGGAGCACTATTTTTGGAGAGCGGGATTATTCCAACAAAGCCATCGGGGGCAAGGCCCCTGCTGGAAGTAAAGGCCAAACAGAGGCCGTGACAGTGCAGGGGCACTAAAGGGAAAACAAGTGGCCTCACCAGAGGAGAGACCTCGCTGCGGGAGACTCACTATGCATTTTACCTCCCTCCGTGTCAGCACCCGATCCTGGTGGTGAGAGGGAATTCCTCGGAACAGAGGCCAGAAATGCCTCAAATCATTGTGATTGTAGAGTACCCCTAGAAACTGGAAATCTTTATAACCAACAAATGACAAGGAAATTGAGGGTTGGAAGTGGCTGTGGTGTCTTGGTTCCTCAGGGTCATCAAGGACAGAGACTTTGGGGTAACTGGGTTGGACAAACAAGTGTTTGTCAGGCTGGAGCTGCTGCTGAGCAAGGTAGGTGTCACCGCAGCAGTGCTGGTGTTTTCACTAAGGACTAAAAACTTCATTGAACACGTTGTGATCTTGCCAGAAACCTGTAAATGTTTCCCCAAATACAAGTTTTGCACGTGGGGTGGTTACGTAGGAGCTGAGGTAGGGCTGTGCTGTGACACGGGAGAGGCCGTGGCCATGGCAAGGGGGTGACTTACAGGCACAGGGGACTGTGAGGAGCTCAGCTGCCACTGTGGGTCCACGGTGTGATGTTTTGGCTGCACATCACCAGTGTGGGAGTGTCTTTTCGGCTCAGTTTTGTCCTTTTCAGGCTGACACTAACTTTTCCCATGGCTCTGTGGCTGCCCAGATCTGGGATGCTTTCCCCCTTCCCTTCCTTTCCCCTCCTCTGTTGCTGGGAATTATTTTCATCCTGCCTAATAGTTTTGATGCTGTTTTTTGGTCAGAATGGGGGTTTTCTGCCAGGCCTCTGCTTTGCCACCAGCTTGCTGCTGCTTTCCAAGGTGAGTCCCTGATGGTTTGGTGCCTGTGCCATCCCCTCTACACCTATGTGAGGATAATGCTCGGTGCAGGGCAGCAGGGAGATTTCCTTGGGAAAATACTTCAGAAAAGGAAGTATTATTGTCCCACTGCATTCTGGGTTCCTGAAAAAAAATTGTTTGGCCACTGAGAGCTGCTGGGCTGTGTCCTCTAACATCCTTTCCTGCACTTGGAAGAGGGAAATGGGACTGTCACTGCAGTAACTTTCCTTCAGGTGTGAGCAGAAGCTCCTGCGTCGTCCTGTGTTGTTTGGCCAGTCTCACAACCTGTGTTACAGCTGGTTTTTGGGCTTTGTATCTGCTAAGAGGAGGAGAGCTCGGCTGCCAGCAGGAACATCCTCCCCAGGCTTTGCTCTGTGTGCGTGTGGTTAAATCTCGCTGTTGGTTTCACTCTATAAAAGCTGAATGTAAATGAAAAGAGTCAACTCCAACACCAACCTGTCGTAGCTCCGTGGCTTAGAAGTGACGTGGGGTTGGAGCCGCCCTCCTCACGCTGCACCGTGTGTGGTTCCATAGTCTAGTAATAAACAGTGGTGAGTTTTAATGCCATCTGTGCCAACTCTAAAGCTATTAAAGATGTTATTTTTATGTGCCAGCGTGGTGAATAAATGCCCCGAGCTGCCCCTGGAGCTGTTTCCCCAACCTGGAGCCGCTGTTGGAGCTGGGGCGGAGGGAGGAGGGTGGTTGAAAGGCAACTGAGACGGAGCTGGCAAAGAAAGTGAAGCGGGTTTTGATCGGGAAGGTCGGGAAGTCGCTGCCGCGCTGGGCGGGATGTCGTGTGTCGCGAGCTGTCCCCGGAGGAGCCTCTGGGTGGCGCTGCCGGGTCACGGGTCCCAAAATCGCCTGGAGCGCACCTGGCTCAGGTGCACAGCGCCTGCCGAAAGCTTCGGGGCTCCCGCGGCTCTGGCGGCCTCCGTGCGCGGGGCTGCGGCAGGGCAGAGGTCTCGGTGGCCTTGGGGATGCACTTTGCCACAGGACACCTCTCTCGTCCCGCCGGGCTGGTCCAGGTGGCCATCGGGGAGCAGCCCAGGTGCTGTGCTGGGGACAGCCCGAGCTGGGCTGTGACAAGGCTCTGGAGAGGAGGGGGGATCTGCGAGAGCTTCTGCTCCTTCCCCTGCAGCTGCTTCTCCCACCCATGGAGCTTCCAACTGACTTTTCTCATCATGTCCAGAAGGTTTGCTAGGCTTCCCACGTGTCCGAGCCTCCCCGAGGCCGGAGCAGAGGGCACTGCCCACAGGCACCTCCCGAGGCACCCACCTGGAGCCTGAGGCGGGAGGGTGCGGGAATGCGGCGTCAGTGACACCGGACACCTGTCCGGGGGCGTGGGGCGCAGACCACCCGCTCCGTCCGCAGAGGTCACCCGGCAGATGGGAGCTGTTGGTCGCTGGAGTGGAGCCAACGGGCCGCAGATGAAAGACTCCCCGGCCTCTTAATGAACCGCGCGGAGCCTCAGCCCCCCGCGCCCCCGGCTTGGTTTACATCCATCAAAGCCCCGGGCCAGGCTGGGAGCAGCAGCGCTCGGGCTCCCCCCGCCCGCCACTGTCACTGTCAATATTTGCCTTGGAGGACGGCGTCCGGCAGACGGTCCGGTGGCCGATGGCGCAGGCGTCGTTCCCTCTGGAGCAAAGGCATGGCCCCAGGATTCCCAGCAGTCCCCTGAGGTCACCCTTGTTTCCACACTGGCCCTTGGATGTGAGCTGACCAGGATGAGCCCCCAGAGCCTCAGGACTTCGCATGCACTATGGTGAAAAACTTCCTGGGGGCTTGGAGCGCATCCATGGGCAGACTTGGCTGCCTCTAAGAGGAGTAAACCCGTTGATGATGCTGGACAGGGTGATCTGCTGCTGCTCCTTCTTCTCTGGCTCCTGGGAAATGGGTCATCCTCATCCTCGGCGAAGCACCAGTGCCAAAGCAGCAAAGATCAGGAGCTGTGGGTCAGCTCCCGGGTGCTGCGGGCAGGTGGGAGCCCGGGACACCCAGAGCAGCTCGGCCGAGGCGGATCCCACTACAGCCCTTCAAAGTGGAAAGTGTGTTTATTTCTGGGATATCGGCTTTCCGGCAGGAAGGACGGCCACTGCCAAGGTTTTTATTGGATCCCAGTGAAAGGAATTGAGAGAGTCTCGTGCTTGTTGTCTTTCCCTGCGCCTGCAGTAGTTAAGGTTTTTTACCTTTGAGTGGGAGGGAGGGACACAGGGATTTGGCATCCAGCACTGTGGTGATGGAGTTTCAAACGGGTTGCTTTGTCTCCTGGGCCAGAGGCATCAGGAGGGGTCAGGGCTGGAAAAGCATGGAGAGGGGCTTGGAAGCAGTTGAAAGAACCTGAACTCCATCGGGCTCAAAGCATGTGGAAAGTGTTGCTTGAGCTCCTCTTCTCCAAGCAGGGCTGGGGCAGGGTATTCCACACGTCCTGATTTGGACAAAGTTCTCACTGTTCTTGGAGGGAATTTAGAGACCGAAATTCTGAAGAGCAGGCACAACAGTTTGATTGCTTCAGCGTGTCATGGATGCAACTCCAGTGCTGGTACTGGAGCTCCTGGAGATGAGGATTTCTTAATTTAGGGTTCATCCAGTGAAAGGAGGTGGCTGAGCCCTGTACCCTGACATGTTTTGGGGTGTCCCTGTGTGGTGCTGTTGTGAGCGCCTGAGACAAGGAGTCTCTTCTCCCTTGTGGGAATGCCCAGGGAGAGCAGCAGGCTCCAGCTGGAGGCTCATCCCCTCCAGAAGGAGGGAAGCCACTCTTGCTCTGCAGTGCTGGAAGCGGGAGGCCCCACTCACCACGCGGGGGTTTGGGAGGGTTCCGTGCTGTGCTGATGCTCACAGGATCTCAGAGCGGATACTGGACACAAGCAGTTTCCTGTTGCTCTTCCAGCTTCAGCTGCAGGATCTGGGACCAGCAGAGAATCAGAGAATATTTTGAGTTGGAAGTGACCCACAAGGATCATTGAGCCCAACTCTCGGCCCTGCACAGGACAATCCCACCCTGTCCCTGAGACCCTTCTGCAGAGGCTCCTTGAGCCAGGAGTGTCATGGGCTGGGACTCGCTCCTGGGGCAGCACTGTTCCACAGTGTGGGGGGACGGGGGCGGCCCCACAAGCAACGGGACCGGTGGGTACAGATCCAGAAAGGGAAAATTCTGCTCAGTGGAAAAAGGGGAGGGGGGAGGTAAAAAGACGGAAATATGTGGGACACCTCATTGTCTCTTTTACTCGAGGATGATGCCGGTCTCCAGGGCTCTGGGGTCCTGCAGCTGACCCCCCGTGCCAAGGTGGAAGGTCTGTGGGGGTGTGACTGGCCATGGAAGAGCCCTTGGGGACACAGTCCTTGTCCCTGCCTGGGTGGAGGCAGCGGGTGCCCGGGCTCGGAGCTCTGAGGGCACCAGGCTCTTATGCTCCCAACCAAGAGCACGCGTGGGAGCAGCCTGGAGTGCGAGCTGAGCAGCATCTCTGCTCCTCGGTGCCCACTGCCACGGCGAGTTGCATTTATTTGGAGAGAGGAGTAAATTTCTTTTCCCCTCCAGGAACTATTGGTCCTGGAGAGAAACCGCACTCCCAGCGAGGTCTTGTTGTCCTTCCATGACCCTTTTTGTCCTCTCCCTGGTACGAGGTCCCACAGACTTCATTGCCGGCTTTTGATCCCTTTTGATTTGACGCTGCAGCGAGCCGTGGCCTCGGAGAAGCCGAGCCCCGGGCAGACGAGAGGGAGCGGGGACGTGGGAGGGGGGAGCGGGAAGAAAAATATTGAACTTAGTGTGAAAAGCAGTGAAGCAAACAGGGAAGCCGAGGGGGACGAGTGCTCACTGCAGAGCAGAGGCTGGGAGTGAACTGTGTGAGTTTCTGCAGGGAGTTCCTCCGCGGCGCGGGGTCCCGGGGAGCAGCGGGAGACCGCAGAACTCCCGTATGCAGAGGATCTGCTGGGCCCGCGTGTGTGTCCCCACTCTGGACACGGCACCCTGTGCTTGTCACGGCCGGGATGTCACAGCGAGGCACCGCAGGCTGTCCGCGTGGACCGCGTGGGCTCTGACCCACGCAGGGCTCCAGCTCGGCCCCGGGGTGGGGAGCAGCCGGAGCCCTCCGGGGGGAGCGCAGATCCCCAGCTCTGGTCCGTGGAGACCCCACGGGGCTCCGGCCCCTGCCCGCGGCAGTCCCGCTCTGCTCCTTGTGGGTCTCCCCCGCTCCTCCACGCCGGTGCCGTCGGGGGGGGCCGAGCCGCTGCCCTCGGCGGGGCCGGGGCGGGCCGGGGCGGGCCGGGGGAGGTGCCAGGGCCGGCGGCGGAGCGCGGCGAGCGGGGGAGGCGGCGCCGCCGGAGCCGCCCCGGGGAGCGGGGCGGCGGCGGGCGCGGAGCCGGAGCCCGTAGCCGTGGCCCGGGGCCGGGGCCATGCGGCGGGCGGCGGCGCTGGTGCTGCTGGCGGCGGCACTGAGCGGCCCCGGGGCCGGTGCGCGGAGCTGCCCCGCGCTCAGCCTGGGCTGCAAGTGCGCGGCCGAGCGGGCCAAGGCGGGCGGCGGCCCCGGCGCGCCTCGGCGGAGGGTGGTCTGCAGCGGCGGGGGGCTCCCCGTGCCGCCCGAGCCGCGCCTGCTTCCCGAGGGCACCGTCACGCTGTGAGTACCGCGACCGGCACCGTCAGGGGCATCGCACCCGGCCCCGGGCATCCCCCAGTCCCCGGCGTCTCCCCGGGCATCTCCCTCCGGCCCGGCATTGCCCCGCGCCGCCCCGGCCGGGCGCTGCTGCCCCGGGGCCCCCTGAGCGGGACGAGAACCCACGCGTGGATCGCGCTGAGCCCTTTCCGTGCTGGAGCTGCGCGGCGGGGGATCCCCGGGTCGCCCCGTGGCGGGCAGGTGCTGGCGGGGACACGGGAACCGGGGACACGGAGACCGGGGGTGAAGCCCCGTGGGGTCGGGAGCGCGATGAAGTTACTTTTTTCTCTCAATAAGCTGCTCTGCACCAGCGGAAGCGTCGCTCGGTGCTGTGTAACGTGGCTCAAATCGCGTTATAGGGGTGTTGTGGCGCTGGACTCCGAGGGGACCCCGCTGTCCCTACGGCGCGGCGGCAGCGCGGGGCTGGTGTGGACGTGAGCTGGAAATCCAGGAAACGGGCTCCTTCTCCTGCTTCCCTCCGCAGCGTTTCTGAGTGCTGGGAAGCCTGTTTTTGTTTGAAAGTGACTGTTGTCCCTGGAAATATTTACTGAGCAGCGATCAGGAGCGGTTAATGGGTTCGGGGTTTGTGCAAAGGGTCTAAAGCTGCTGCTTGATCCGTGAAGGCTCCTCTTCCTCGCGGCCCCCGTGCAGGGGGTTGGGGCTCGGCTGGAGCTGGCAGCCGCGCGCTGCTCGCTGCAGGGTTTATTTATAACTCCAGAGGAGATGTTTGAATTAAAATCTGGATTGAAGACTGGGCTGGCAGCGCTGCAGCCGGGGGGAACGTCGCTTTCACCCGGAGTGTTGTCCCGTCGGGGTGGCTGTGCTTCCTGCCCATGCCAGCCTGCCCATGGTCGTGGCTCCCACCTTCCCCTCCTCGGGTGGGTTTGGTTGGACGCTGCAGAGGATTGGGGTTGGGGGCTGCCTCGTCCTGTCTGCTCTCACATCCTCGAACCCGCTGGGGCGTGTTGCTGCTGCTCTGGTTTGGGGTGATGGTGGCAGCGAAGGTGACACCGCTGGCACCAGCGTCCCCGTGAGGAGTGCAGGCATGGAACACGCCGGGGCTACAGGATGGTGCCGTGAGCAGGGTCTGAGTGCAACGGTCACATTAAAAGCATAAATTGTCCCAGAACAGCAGCACTGAGGGGTGTCCTGGGCTTCCCTCGGCGGGGGACACTGGGGGGCCTCAGGCAGGTGACAGCTGGGCTCTCCATCACACTCGTGAGCTTTGCTCTTCGTGTCTTTCCTCATATGGCCCTTCCTCGTATGTCAGCCCCGCGCAAACGCTCGCAGGGATGTTTAGTCCTTTGTCAGTTTGCATTTGGGAAAAGCATCCCATCCCATGCCTGCTCCAGTGCCCTCCCCAGCTGTTCCCAGTGGGGGCTGTGCCGAGGGCCCCCTCGGAGGGGCCGGGATGACCGTGCAGAAGCATTAGGGCATTACACGATCCCACTAAAACGTGACATGAAACCTACAGGCATAGGCAGAAACCTACAAATATGCGGTGACCCTGGCTCTGCTCTCGCGCAGTAAACATGATTTATTCCAAACCCTTTCCAGATGGAACAATCAAAACCAGAGGCTCTGACTTTGGGAGCGTCTCCTGGAGCCACTGGGGTGCGAGCAGGGAGTGGAGGGGCCCGGGAATGTGGCAAGGGCTGCACGTGCCTTGGGGACGTCCTGCTGGGGACAGCCGAATCTTGAATTCTGCGGGTGAGCTGGGTCTGAGCAGGGCTCCTACACGTGCCCCGGGGGTCCAGGTCCTGTCTGTGCCCCGGCGTGCTCAGGTCCCCTCTGTCTCCCCGGGTGCTCGGCACTGCTGTTGCCTGTGCTGCAGGAAATGTGTTTGGGGCAGTAACGCTTCAAAGCAGAGCCATGTTCCAGCGCTCATCCGGTCCAGCCTGGAATCGGGCGTGCCTGAGTGCTGTGCACCGGGGAGGCTCTTCCCAGCAGCCGCCAGCGCGGGAGGGACCCTGGCTCGGCCGCAGGTCCAGCTGTCCAGGCAGTGGCTGGGGACAGGCAGGTGGCCAGAGAAGCTTCAGTGGCTGGAGCTCTGTCACCCTGTGGGTCCCTCATCCCGCCTCTCATTTGGCTTTTTCCCACACTCTCGCTTTATTTATCTTTAATTATTAGGCCTGTGCTGAGGAATCCTGCGCTGCCTCCGCGGCAGCTGCTGCACATTTACCCCCCACGCCTGAGAAATGCGCGCTGGCACCGCAGCCCACGGACAGGCAGAGCAGGGATGAGGGACAAAGGACAAGGGATGAGGGATGCCTGTGGCCCCAGGACCTGCCCTGCGGCCACTGCTGGGCTCGGCCATGGTCCCAGAGTCCCGGGGACACGTTGGTGTCTGATGGGGAGTGTCTGCTGAGCGGAGCTGTGTCTCCTTGCTCTTCCCTTGGGCCCTCGCAGGGATCTCCAGCGATGGCTGTGGGTGTGGGGAGGGGGTGATGCTCACAACCCCCTGCAGCCCCAGCAGACGTTACACGGTGTGTGCCCTCCAACACCCGCCCCAGTTCACACCCAGGTTAATTCCTGTGCCCAGCTCCCTGCAGGGAGGAAGGAGGGGTGCCAGCCTTGGTGCACGGGGTTCTCACCCCGCTCTGACTCGTGGCCCTGGCGAGGTGGCCTGGCTGTTTTGGCAGGACTGGCACCAGTGCAGCCTGGGGCGCAGTGTGGCCCCCAGCCCCACATCCTGCTCCAGTTAGGACCAGGGGATTTGGCACCTCTCGGGGCTGTCCCTCCAGCGTGGCTGTGAGGTGCCGGGGTGCTGCAGACAGGGATTAACAAGGCTTTAATCCCCCCCAGCTGACCCCTGTGCTAATCGCCTGATGGAAAAAGCGCCATATCCCTAACGAGAGCTGGAGAGCCTCGGCCAGCCCCGCTGTCACACGGGCGGGAGCCCAAACCTCTTCCAGATGTGGAATCCCAGCACAGGCCTCATTTATGTGCACAGCTTGATTGCACTGAAATTACAGATTGTCTGCAGGGAATAGAGGGCTTTGACTTATGACCAATTTCCAGTTCTACTTGAACTCCCCGCTCCAAGGCCGCTCTATCCCGGGCCCTGCAGATGGTTCCTTTCTCAAGCCTTCTTCAGCTTTTTATTTGTTGTTTATTGGGCTGCAGCTCCATCAGGTTTGGGTTTTCCAGGGGCTGCAGGTCGTGGTGCTGCCTGGTGAGTCGGAGCATCCCGGCCCAGGCCAGCTCTGGAGGCTTTGCCCTCTCTCCGGGGCTTATTTTTCCTGTGCTAACAAAAGCCGAGGCTTGGAACAATAATTTTCACCATCCGAAATAGCCCGGCGTGACGTGAGGCTGGAGGAAACGCCCAGGCATGGCACAGGGAGGGGAAGAGCCCCTGAGCACCCAAACAAAGCAGGGAGGGGGGATCCCTGCCAGGTCTTTGGTTCTCCAGCCCCATTGGGTTGGAAGATGCGAGGTCCCCTCCGGGATGCTGTGGGGTCCCCTCTGGGACGCTGTAGGGTTCCCCTCGGAACGCAAGGTTCTTTCTGGGAACTGTGGGGTCCTTCCTGGAATGTGGGTTCCCCCCTGGGATGTTGTGGGTCCCTCTGGGACGCTGCATAGTCCCGCTGGGATTCTGTGGGGTCCCTCTGGGTTGCTGCGTGCCCCCCCTGTGATACTGCCACCTCCAGAACCTTTCTCATTGCCAGAGCCTTCAGCACCTCTCGCCAGCCCCGGGGCCCCTCTTTTCTCTTCCCGAAATCCCTGTGCAGAGCAGCGAGCCATGCTCAGGGCGCAGCCTGTGCCGTATCTGCTCCGGGCATATGCTTTGAATTAATGCACTTGGAGAGCAGAGCCGGGCCGGGCCCCCACCCCCACCGCGGCCCCCCCAGGAACCCCCGCGCCGCTGCCTGCCCTGCCCAGGCTGGGGAGCCACCGTCTCCCCGCGTCCTTTTTTGGTTGGGTCCAGAGGAAGTTTATTGTTTCAGCAGCCCAGTTTCTGGAGCTGTTATTTATCCAAGTGGATTCCAGCACGCTTGAAAAAACAATCTTGTTTTTTTCACTTTTGGCTCCTCTTTTTGAGATGAAAAAAGAGGAGAAGAAGAAGAAGAAGGGAACTGTATCTCCCTGCCGGCAGCCTCGCAGGCTCCAAGCCCCCATAGTCCTGGAGCACGGATGCTGCACCCCTTCCAGGCCTAGATCCCCCGGGATGGGAGGGTGTTCCTTGGGGCTCCCCCTGCCATCCCCACCACGCATCCCCCATCGTTTCCATTTGACTTCATGCTCCAGTCCTTAATCCCCGCATTGTCCAGAGGGACTTTTCCAGCCACCGCTCAATTAGCCGATTATTGTCCCCGTGGCGGGGCTGTCCCCGGCAGGAGCCCCCCGCCCGCCCACGCTCCGTGCGGCCGGAGGGTCTCAGGGCACCGGGCAGGATGGAGGTGCCGTTCCAGGCGGGAGGATTCTGGAGTGGCATGGAGACAGCTGGGTTGGTGAGAGGGATCCCCAGCCCTCCCTCCAGGCACATCGCTCCAAGCCTGGACTGGGGGTTCTCTTGCTGAGCTGAGGGGTCCCAGCCTGGGGCCGGAGCTGAGTAACAGCTCCAAAGGCCACAGCTCTGTTTCCATGGCCTGCCAAGCCTGCTGATGGGTGGGATGTGAGGGCACTGGGTCCCCTCTGCACCCCCGGGCCTCGGTGAGCATATGGGAAGCCACTGCAACCCCTGCCCGGATCTCCCAGCCCACCGACAGCTGCTTGGCCTCGGTGAGCTGGGGGCAGTAGCTTGGCTTACAGCCCTCCATCCCCTTCCCCCCGGCTGATCCCTCCTCCCAGGGACAGCTCTCAGAGTTTGAAATGCAGTGGGGGGCTCCAGGTCCATCCCCACGTGCCGACAGCTGGGCTCCCAGTGTGGCTCAGGGGCTGCTGGCCCATGACCCCCGTGTGCTGGGCTGGGGTGGCCTCGTGGGCACACTGATCCCATTGTGTGGGATCCCATTTTGGGGGTTCTCAGTTAATATCCTGCAAAGGGACAGTGCCAAGGACCCACACACGGCTCTGCTGCCTGTGGACATGTGGGAATGGAAAGTGCCGTGAAGCTTGATGAGAACTTCCTGGGGAAAAAAAGAAAAAAAAAAAAAAACAAACCAAAAAAAAACCCCAAAAACCCAAATAGAAAACAATTTGGAACATAATATCCATGAAACTAGAGAAAACAAAACAAACCCGTGTTGGAGGATGTGGGTTGTAACTGGGGAGTGCGACCCAGATGGCTTCTGTGGGACAGGGAAGAAAAGAGCCAGGATCCCTACCCAGGAAGAATTCTGCCAGGAAGAAAAGTTTTGGGCAAACTGTCACTGTCAGCACAGCCTTTTTGTGCCAACCCCTCCTTTTAGTCAAGGATCTCTTCTCCTTGAGAAAGGACAGACCTGGGCAGCACCCACAGCTCAGGGTGCCCTGAACCGTGTGGGGTCCCGGCCTTTTTCTGGAGGGGCTCCAGGGGTGGCTTTGCCCTCGGCCGAGGTACCCCCGGGGAGGGTGTCGCTGGCTGCAGATCACGGGGGCAGCCGCTCCTGCTGGAAGCCAGGAGCGTTGCCTTTTAAGGCTGGAGCTGTGGTGTTAGGGCAGAGGTGCGGATGGTGCCGGGGGTCTGTGAGGAGAGCGACCGTCCCCGGGGGTCAGCCGAGGGCCGCGTTCCCAGTGCGGTGCAGGTCTGGTGCTCCGGCCCTGCCGGCTCTGCCACCACGCTGGAGCCACAGCTGCATCTCCCCGCACAGCCCGTGCTGTGGGTTGTGAAATCTCCTGCCGCTGGAATGAAAACCTCCTGGAGCCCTTGGGGCCCGCACGGCCTTGAGCAACAGCCCCCACCGATGGCCGTGACGGGGAACTGGGGCGCGCCATGGGCTGCTGGGGCTTTGCCAGGAGCGATGGAAACATCCCCGGAAGCTGTCCCCTGCTCTGGGAAGGGTCCTGGGCTGAGCCGGCACCGGTGGTCGCTGCTGGGGAGAGCCGAGCCTTGGCAAAGAATGCTCCCGGCAGGGAGGAGAGGGTCAGACATGGCCCTGGCCGTGGCAGCTCCGGCCGCCGGCGTGTGGAAGCAATTTGCAGCTGTCGGGGCCGCCGGACGTTTCCGCTCCCCGCCGGCCGGGTCGAGGGCCCCGCGGGCGCGCCGGTGCCCGGTGGCGGCTCCTCATTAGCACAGGATGCGGGGGCTGCGCTGCCAGACCCCGGCCCTTCCCTCCCACCCGGCCTGCGGGGGGCTGCACGTCCCGGTCGCGGTCCTGCCCCGAACCGAGCGCGGCGGCGGCTCCGCGGGCAGCGCGTCCGGAGGGGCCGGGCTGCAGCACACAGCGGCCATTCAGCCCGGCCGCCGAGCCCGCCCGTGTGTAAACAGCCCCGGCCCGGCCCTCAATGAGCCCTTTTTTCCCGCGGCTCCCCCCGGCCAGGGCTCCAGGATGCCCTCCCGGCCCGGCTGCCGCCTGCCCCCGCTCCGTCTCCGGGTCGCTTTGCCGGCGCTGGCGTCGCCGGTGCCCACGGGGCCGTACGGGAGCTCCGGGGAGCCAACGCTGGTCCCCGAGAGCTGGGTCTGGCTCTGCTAATTGCACTGATGAGCTTTAATGAGCTCCTGGCTGAATCGTCGGGTGCTGGCGCCCTCCGTCCTCTCCCATCACCCCACAAGGGGCCCTTTGGTCAGCAAAGCTGTTCATTTTGGGATAAAATGTCCTTGCTGGGATAGCCACAATGCCATGACCATCAGGAGCAGGCGGCCCCCTCCTGGCTGCAGGTCCTTGGGGTGTCCTCTTGGTGCTGGGGCGGGGGTCATCTCCTGCACGTGTAATTCCTTGCACCAAGGTGATGCCCCAGGAGCCAGCACGGGGATCCCGTGGCAGTCAGTCCAGGTGGTCCATGGCATGGAGACCACGCAGAGCATCCCAGCACAGCTTCTGCGTCCCAACACGGCCATTGCATTCCATGCTCCCACCTGGCCACGCAAGCCTGTCCCTGTGGCACCACCAGGGCAGTGGCACCACCAGGGCAGTGGCATCTTGTGGGGGTCTGCCTGTCCTTACTCCCCTCCTGGGTCACCAGGGCACGGCTGGGGGTCTGTGACAGGTCAGGTAACGGGGCTGCCCCTCTCCCTCTGCTCTTCCCACAGGCTGCTGAGCAACAACAAGATCACGGTGCTGGAGAACGGCTCTTTCTTCGGGCTGCGGGCTCTGGAGAAGCTGTGAGTGAGGGTCGGGCAGGAGGGTAGAGGGCAGTGGGATGCAGACAGGGCTTCCACGGTGGATGGCAGCACCATCACTCGCTTTCGACTCCTGATGTGCTGCAGCAGGACCAGCACCACAGCGCAGAATTTGCCACTGGCACCCACGGGCATCGCAGGGACCCCGGGAGCTGCCGTGGGGCGGGAGGTACCGGGGGGCCGCGCTCCGTGAGGGCCAGTATGAAAAGCGACATTGTCCCCCCGAACAAAGTCAACTTTCTTATCTCTCCGTGAAAGGCATCTCTATGGAGGGAGCTGTGAGGAGGGGAGATTTATGGCCCCCATATGGGTTTGATCTGTAGGTATGCAGGCACAGGGACCAGCACTGAGGGCGTTTTGTTCCCTGCCATGGCCCTGCGAGGGTCTCGCACATTCCTGCGCTGTGTGGGCTCCCGTGGAAATCCCCACGGGACTGTTTTTGGGGTGAGTGAAAAGCAGTCACCTTAGGGACACCATCCCACATAGCTGAGTCCTCCCCAGCACGGGTCGAGGTGTGGGGTCACCTCCTGCTCCAGGCACTGCACCCTCATGAACGGGAGGGATCATGGGACACAGGGGACGAGTCGTGGCGCAGCCGGGGGGCCACAGCTGGGGAGGGCCATGGATCTGCAGCCCCCGTGTGCCCCTAAAGGTCGCCATGTCCTGGGAGAGCAACCGCCCCAGGTCACCTCCTGCTCACCACGGGGTCAGAGGAGGCCTGGGGGGGGGGGTGGGCAGCATTCCCCCACCCCGGCCGGCCACATTGCACTGTGCCGCGCCTGATTGCCCTCGACAGGAGCCATAATTGTTTTCATCGGGTCGGTTTGGGGCCGCAGCACAGACGTGCCCCATGGGGAGCCCGTGCTGGCAAGGCGGGGACACCGTGGGGCTGCGGGGCCCCTCGCTTCTCATCCTGGGGCTGGCAAGGCCCCCACCCACCCTGGCTACCCACCGTGGGTGCTTTGGAGTCCCAGCATAATGGGGAGAACCCATTCCCTGGATGTCAGCGGTGCCCCCAAGGACCACCTCCCCTCGGGCTTGGCATCTCCAGTGATTTGTAGCGGCGTAATGAGATTAATGAGTCTGAGTGGGGACGGTATGCGGCGGCGGCCGCGAGCGCTCATTAGCAGGGCCCCTCTTGGGAACGGCCCCGGGGAGATGCGAGGAGGCTCGCTGGGTGACAGCAGGGACAAGGATGGACTCAGTCCATCTGTCTGTCTGTCTGCTGGGCTGCAGCGGGTGCAGCCCAGCGTGCTCTGGGCGGTGAATCAGGATGGCTCAGGTCCTTGGTTTGCTGCAGTGGGGATCTCAGTGCACTCGTGGTCATTGGGGTCTCCATGCACGTGTGGTGGCGGGGTGTCCCCATGCACACGTGGCACTGAGCCACTGCTGGCTCTCACGCCTGCAGCTCACCCCGCCGGGGCTGGGGGAGGAGGGGGCTCGGGACGGGAGGAAATGCAAAGGCAAATGCGCAGAGCAGAGAAAGAGAGGAGCCTTATCGGAAATCAGCAGCAGCCCCGGCCGTGGCCCGCGGGAGGAAGTGCCTGAGTGAGGAAGGCTGCCCCTGGCCAAGCGCCGGGCTGGCTGCAAACCCCTGGGCCCCAGCACGGTCCCTGGTGGGTCCCATCCCCGGCTGGTGGTCCCTGCAGCACCCAGACCCCCCCAGACCTGAGCCAGGGGCCGCAAGTTTTGTCAGTGGATGCGTTTTGGCTGGCAGGGTGTGCTGGGGGTGTTCTGGGGCGTGGGAGTCCTTGGGACACGCAGCGGGGCAGGGGGCTGGTGCCGATGGTCTCTCCTGGCGCAAACAGGCGGGGTTTGCGGGACGGGTGTGTGTGGGGTGGATGTCGGCAGCGGGACTGCCGTCGGTGCGGCGGGTGCTGGCGGGGGCGGTGCAGGTGAGCGGAGCTGTTCCTTCAGCACCGGCGCTCACCTGTGCACACCTGCCCGCACGCCTGCCTGCACCGCCGGCCGCTGCCAGGACCTGCGTTTGTCCGTCAGGAACGCTGGGAAAGGCAGGCGTGGGCAGGGCCGTTGCATCAGCCGAGAAGGGCCGGGATGACGCCGGCTGCGTTTCCTCTCCCTGAGGGGCCCCTCTCGCCTCTCCGGCGGGACTCCCCCCCGCACCCCGGGCCTGCTGGAAGGGGCTGCTCCGCTCCCCATCCTGGGCACTGGTTTGTGGCCCTCCAGCGGGGCTGTGGTTCACGGGGTGTCCCGAGGGCCGCAGGCAGAGCAGCGGGAGACCCAGCGATGAGCCCGTGGAGACTGCTATAAATAAACACGGATCCATATGGATCCCATTTCCTCTCCCGGACAGCGCCGGTGCTCAGCAGAAGTTGCCTCGGGTCCCAGGGGCTGGACAGAGTGGCCGATGCCACCAGCGCTCCCCGTTCTGTCGGCAGCCACCCCGCGCGGCTGTGCCAGGCGAGCCCCTGATCAGGCTAATTGCTCAAACGAGCTTCCTGAGGGCCGCAGAGCCCTGCTCTTATCCCGCAACAGGAGATAACCCGCCGGGATACCGCTGTTCTGGAAGCAATGCGGGGCCAATGCCAGCAGCCAGTGCCAGCGTGCAGGGACCCTCGGTGCTCCGCAGGGCACCCAGGGTGTGCCGAGGGGCTGGCATTCCCCCCGGAGCAGCGGGGAGCCTCGCGCCTTCCCTGCATCCCTCGGAGAGATAACGAGAGAGAAATGGGATGGAAAAGTGTTAATGAGGCCCTCGCAGGGGGTTGGCAGTACCTGGGGGGGGGGGGGGGGGCAAGGAAGGAGATGGGGGCTGGGGGTGGAACGGGTGTGCTCGTGGCCTCGGCCTCCCCGTGCTGCGTCTCCTGGGGACGGGGCTCCCCACAGCGCACCCCCAAGATCTGTGTCTGTCTCCCCACAGGGACCTGAAGAACAACCTGATCAGCACAGTTCAGCCCGGTGCCTTCCTCGGCCTCCCTGAGCTGAAGCGGCTGTAAGTGCCGGTGCAGCCCCTCGGACCACACCGGGCTGGCCCTGGGGACGACAACGGGGACAGTGGGGCAGTGCCAGCCCTGATGGCCCCTTCACTCGCCTTGCAGGGACCTCTCCAACAACCGCATCGGCTGCCTGAGTGCCAGCGTCTTCCAGGGGCTCCCCAACCTCCTCCGACTGTAAGTAGCTCCCTGGGGACATCCTGGCCAGCCCTGTCCCCTGTCTCCTGACAGTGAGGGGGTGTGTGGGCACAACAAGGGACCTGGGAGGTGTCCCCTCTCCCAGCAGCTCCCTGGCCCCCTCCATGCCATCTTTCTCTCTTGTCCCACAGGAACATGTCCGGAAACATCTTCTCCAGCCTCCCGCCCGGTGTTTTTGACGAGCTCCCCTCCCTTAAAGTTGTGTGAGTTGGTGCCCTGGGATTTCAGCGCTCAGGGAGGCCCCTGCCGGGGGTCTCAGGGCTGGTGGGTGCCCCAGCCCTGCAGGTGCCCCGTGACACCATCCCTTGCAGGGACTTTGCCACCGAGTACCTGACGTGCGACTGCAACCTGCGCTGGGTGCTGCCCTGGGCCCGCGAGCGCCTGGCGCAGATCTCGGAGCGGACGGCGTGCGCGTTCCCCCGGCAGCTGCGCGGCATCGCCCTGCGCGGGGCGCGGGACGGGCAGCTCCGCTGCGGTGAGCCGGGGCCGGGGCGGGGGCGGCGGCGGCGGCGGCGGCGCGGGCTCACCTGTGTCCCCTGCAGCGGGAGCCCCGGAGCTGCACACCCACCACCTCATCCCGTCGCTGCGCCAGGTGGTTTTCCAGGGCGACCGGCTGCCCTTCCAGTGCACGGCCACGTACCTGGACAACAGCACCCAGATCCGGTGGTTCCACAACCGCGAGCCCGTGGAGGAGGATGAGCAGACGGGCATCATCGTGGAGGAGAGCCTCATCCATGACTGCACCTTCATCACCAGGTAAGGGATAGGGATGGGAATGGGATGGGAATGAGATTGGGATGGAGATGGAATTGGGATAGAGATGGGGACAGAGATTGGGATGGGATGGGGATGAGATGGGGACAGGGATGAAAATGAGATGGGGATGGCAATAGAGACCACATGGGGATGGGGACAGGGACGGACACTCGTGGGCACAGGGCTCACAGGTTTGTCGGTACCAAGTGCCGTGGGTGGGCTGCCGAGTGTGGGTACCTGCGGTGCTTCATGGCGTGTGTCCCCACGCCCCCAAGCTTGGGTGATCGCCGTGGGGTAGCCCCGCCGCGCCAGCCCGTCTCCTCTGCCCGCAGCGAGCTCATCCTCTCCAACATCCACGTCTCCGCCAACGGCGAGTGGGAATGCGCCGTCTCCACCTCCCAGGGTAACGTCAGCAAGAAGGTGGAGATCGTGGTGCTGGAGACCTCCGCATCCTACTGCCCTGCCGAGCGGGTCACCAACAACCGCGGGGACTTCAGGTGGGGACCGCGGTGGCGCAAGTGCTGTGGCGGGGGGGACACCCGTGGCCGGTGCCGCATGGACAGCGAGCGGTGCGTGCGGGGGCCTCTCCTCGCCGCAGGTGACCGCGCGTCTGGTAGCGATTATCGGCCGCGGGGAGCGCGGGCGCTTTTGAAGGGCTTCCCGTGCCGGCGGCGCAGCCTGGCTCCAGCAGCAGAGGTGTTGGAATTTCTCTGGCACGAGACGAAAGGCTCCGGGCGCCCGCCATAACCCCGGCGGGGCCCTTACGGAATAGAAATTACTGGCACAGTCAATGTGGCTTAAATTAGCGGTACCCTCCCCCCCCCCCCCCGCCCGCTGCTTCCCCCTGCGCTGCCGGAGCCGAGTGGGATTCGGGATTGGAGAGAATGGGGGCTTTTGGGGGAGCATCACACGAGCGTCCCCAGAGCCCGGCGGCGGCGGCGGCTTGCGGAGGAGGTGCGGGTGGCGCTGCGCAGGGGCCGCACGGGGGAGCAGGCTCGGGGCGGGGCTGCTGGTGGCGGGTGCCCCGCGGTCACTGTGCGCTGGTGCCCGCAGGTGGCCCCGCACCCTGGCAGGGATCACGGCCTATCAGCCCTGCCTGCAGCACCCGTTCGCCGCGGGGCCGGCGGGCGCGGGCTCGGCGGGCGAGAAGCAGGGCGTGGCGGCGCTGCGACCGCACCGGGCGCTGGGAGGAGGGCGACTACTCCCACTGCCTCTACACCAACGACATCACCCGAGTGCTCTACACCTTCGTGCTGGTGAGTGGGGGGCCCGGGGGCTCGGCTGGGCCGGAGGGGGCACAGCCGGTGACCGTGGCCCCGCCGTGGCCGTGCCGCCCTGCAGATGCCCATCAACGCCTCCAACGCCCTGACCCTGGCCCACCAGCTCCGCGTCTACACGGCCGAGGCAGCCAACTTCTCAGACATGGTTGATGTTCTCTATGTGGCCCAGATGATAGAGAAGTTTATTGGCTACGTGGACCAGATCAAGCAGGTAATGAGCACTGCGGGTGTCCCCTGCTTGCCCCAGTGCAGCCTGGTGCTTTTGGGGTGGAAAAGCATGAATTGGGGGATTTCCACGGGGGACGGCGGTAGCTCTTTGCAGAGCCGCTTGCTGTCCCCAGCTGACAGACGTGATTGTGGAGATGGCCAGCAACATCATGCTGGTGGACGACCACATCCTGTGGATGTCTCAGAAGGAGGAGAAGGCCTGCTCCAGCATCGTGCGCTCCCTGGAGAGGATCGCAGCCCACACACTGGGCAGCAACTCCCAGCACATGGCAGTGGTGAGGGGGAACATGGGGTGGGGCTGGGTAGGGGGAGGATGCAGAGGGAGGAGTGGGTGGGATGCTGGTGTGGGGTCTCTGGCAATGCCAGGGGGGTCTCTGCCCGTGCCAGGGCTGATGACCACCCCACGGTGCTGTGCCTGGCAGAACTCTCGCAACATCGCCTTCGAGGCTTACGTGGTAAAGCCCGAGAGCTACGTGGGGCTGAGCTGCGTGGCATTCCAGCGGCGGGAGGGGGTCCCCCCAGGACGTCCCCCCTCGGCCGAGCCGGGGGCCGAGCCCATGCCCGACCAGCAGCTCAGGCTCCGCTGCACCACGGGGCGGCCCAACGTCTCCCTGACCAGCTTCCACATCAAGGTACAGGAATGCCGGGGGTTGGGGGGCTGGGGGTTGGCCCCTGCTCACCAGTGACCGTGCACCCGCAGAACAGCATCGCCCTGGCCTCCATCCAGCTGCCCCCCAGCCTCTTCGCCAGCCCAGTCCCAGCCATGCCGGGGGCCGACTGCAAGCTCCAGCTGCTGGTCTTCCGCAACGGGAAACTCTTCTGCAGCACCGGGAACTCCTCCCGCCTGGCCGACGATGGCAAACGCCGCAGCGTGGCCACCCCCGTCATCTACGCTGGAACCTGTAAGGGCGGCATGGGGGGTGCCCTCTGGGGCTCCCTGGGGCATTGTGCTGGTGCCCCCGCAGTGCAGCGGCATCCCCGCGGTCCTCATGGGGAGATGGCAGTGTGCCTGTGGGATGTGGAGGGTCCCCTGTGCCCAGCCCCTCTGGGGGCGTCACTTGTCCTGCTGACCAGGTTTCTCTGTGGCTGCAGATGGCTGTGGAGTGGGGAACCTGTCAGAGCCAGTGGCTGTGTCCCTGCGACACCCCGGGGAGGGCACGGACCCCGTGGCTGCGTACTGGAACTTCGAGGTGCTGGGAGGCATGGGGGGCTGGAGCGCCGAGGGGTGCCAGCTGGCCGCCCGCGAGCCCAATGTCACCTCCCTGCACTGCCGGCACCTCAGCAACGTGGCCGTGCTCATGGTAGGTGCCTGGCGAGCAGCAGGGTGGGAGTGTTGCTGCGGTGGGGAGTGGGGGAGCTGCAGGAGGGTGGTGGGGTGGGTCAGGGGCACAGGGAGGGTGCTGTGGGGTCTCACGGGCTGTGCTGTGCTGTGCAGGAGCTCAGTGGGTTCCCCAGCGAGGCACAAAGTGCTGCCGAGGTGCTGCACCCGGCCATGTACACCTGCACGGCCGTGCTGCTGCTCTGCCTCTTCACCACCATCATCACCTACATCGTCCACCACGGGTGAGGGAGCATCTCGGTGCCTGTGGTGGGGGTCTGCGGGCTGTGCTGGGGTGGGTATCTCTTTGGGCAGCGGGAGGAGCTCCCGAGGTGCCAACAGCCAGGAGAAGGTGTGCAGGGATGGCCATCCAGTGACACGGCCCTTTAGGACATGGGTTCTCAGGCGATGACCCTCCAGGAATGTGCTGCCCGGCAAGTGGCACTGCCCCAGGTGCCCTGGGTCCTGGTCCTTCGCCCATGTGCAGGCACGCACCTGTACATCTCCTCCTCCAGCCACGCTCCATGGCCAGGGACAGGCTGTTGGTGCATCCCCCCAGATGCAGGATTTGTGCCGAAGGGAGCTGTGGCTCTCCCGGGGTCGGGCTGGAGCTCATAGGTGCCCACTGTGCCTCTTGCTCTTCCAGCACCATCCTCATCCCGCGGAAGGGCTGGCACATGCTGCTTAACCTCTGCTTCCACATCGCCATGACGGCCGCCGTCTTCGCAGGAGGCATCACCCTCACCGGCTACCGGGCCGTGTGCCAGGCCGTGGGTACCGGGCAGAGCCCAGCACCGTGGGGTCCTGTGGGACAGGGACTGGGGGGCACGGCCATGTCTGCAGCATCCCCTCCCCAACCGAGGCCTCCTCCCGCAGGTTGGCATCATCTTGCACTACTCATCCCTCTCCACGCTGCTCTGGATGGCAGTGAAAGCCCGAGTGCTCTACAAGGAGGTGACCTGGAAGGCGCCGCAGCAGCCGGACGGGGACACGTCCCAGGCAGCCCCCAGACCCATGCTGCGGTATGGACTCTCCTTGCCCTTGCTCCGGCCCCGCGGGGGCATCTCCAGGGGCTGGGGTGGGACTTGCTCTTCTGGACAAGCCCATCCTGCGCTCTCCCACGGGCTCCAGGTGTGCAGTGACACTTCCCCCCCCCCCCCCCCAGGTTCTACCTGATCGCTGGCGGGATCCCCCTCATCATCTGTGGGATCACAGCAGCTGTCAACATCCAAAACTACCATGACAACAACCCCTAGTAAGTGCCACTGCTTGATCCTTCATTCCTCCCACATGGGTGGCCTCCCTCTGCTGGGGCAGGGGAACTGGTGGCACTGGGAATCTGGAGAAGTTTGGGAAATGGTCGGTGAGGTTTTTCCCGAGAGTTACCCGTATACTGGGAAAAAATCATCCAGACAGCGAGCACGGCTCCACAGAGCCCGTGCCATCAGGGCAGGGGTGCCAAGCAGCTCCACACCACGACCCCTCAGAGCCCCTCTCCTCCCGCACAGCTGCTGGCTGGTGTGGCGGCCCAGCCTGGGCGCTTTCTACGTCCCCGTGGCTTTCATCCTGCTCGTCACCTGGATTTATTTCCTCTGTGCCGGGCTCAGCCTCCAGTGCCGACCCTCACACCGGAAAGACATCCCAGAGCCGCTGGAACCACCGCCACGGCTGGGGGGGACCAGCGACCTCCTGACAGACTCTGGGTCCATCTCGGTGACGCTGCACTCGGGGCCGCCCTGCCCCGAGGGGGACGGTGTCTACTCTCTGCGGGTGCAGTTCTGGGCACTGGTGGCCACCCACGCTCTGTACGTGGCCCTGTGGACGTTCGGCGCCATGGCCGTGTCCCAGCGCTGGTACCTGAACATCGTCTTCAGCTGCCTCTACGGCGTCACCGCCGTGGCGCTGGGGCTCTTCATCTTCGTCCATCACTGCCTGCGGCGCCGGGACGTGCTCAGCTCCTGGTTCTCCTGCTGCCCGTCGTACCGGAACGCGCTGCCCATGCAGGCCTACGTCCACCCCGGGCTGGGGCCAGAGGACGGCTCGCAGGTCTTCATCGGCTGCGACCCAGACGCCGCTCGCTCCGGCGCCTCCTCCTCCTCCTCGCCCAGCAGCGCCGGCTCTGCCGGGGGCCGCTGCAAGCTCACCAACCTGCAGGTAGCCCAGAGCCAGGCGGACGCTCGCCCGGCGCCCTGCCCGGAGCCGGACCCTGCCGACGGGAAGCCCGTCAGGCACACCAGCAACCTCCACGGCCGCAGGAGCCACCGGGGCAGAACTAAGCCGTGCCGGGACGGGAAGCACCACCGCTTGAAAATGCTGCGGGGCCCCTCGGACCACCCGTCCAGCGAGAGCGGGAGCCTCCACAACAGCCACTCCGAGAGCTACCCCAGCGGCAGGACCAGCCCGGCCAGCGGCGGCCGCGCGGGGCCGCGGGCGGCGCAGGATGGGGAGGCGGTGCCCAGCCCCTCGGAGGGCAGCGACGGCGGGCGGCGGGTGCCCGACTTCGCCGAGGGCTCGCCGGAGGAGCGGCAGCCGGGACAACCTGCGGCCGGGCGGCAGCGCCGAGAGGGAGGCGAAGCGCCGCTCGTACCCCCTCAACGTGGGCAGCCACAACGGCGGCCTCAAGGGCAGCAAGTACGACATCAACCTGGCCAGCGCCGACAGCGTGGCCGGCATGAAGACAGGCCTGTGGAAGAGCGAAACCACCGTGTGAAGGTGGGGAAGGACCAACGGCCGCAGCGTTTTCCTGCGGGAGCCGCGGCCGGAGCTGCTCGGGCCATGGCGGTGGCAGCGCTGCGGGAATCACCACATGCACTAGCAGGGGTGGGCGGCACGGCCGGCGGCTCCGGCTCCCCCGGGCACAGCGCGATCCATCTCCCCGAGGAGGCTCCGAGCTTCCCGCCGCGGTGCCGGCGGCTCCAGGCAATCCTTGCCCGTCAGCAGCCAGAATTGCAGCCGTGCTTTAATCACTCCTGCATGTCACTTGAGATTGATCCTAAATGCTATTTTATATTATACAGAGGAAATGTCTATTTTTCAAAGCTATATTATTGAATGTATATATGTATAGACAGAGCCGTAAGTGACGCGAGGGCCCCGCTCCCGCCCCTGTGCCCTGGGAGCGGGCGCTGGGCCGGGGCCCACTCGTGCCACGACTGCAATATTCCCGCTGAGGGACCACTCCAAGTGCCCTTTACGTCCAGGCACCGCAGCCCCAGCCTGAGCAAACTGCTTCTGGAGAGCAGCTGCTCCCTCTGGAATGTTCCTACCCGCGTGTCAGCCCTGGGGGTTGGGCGGTGCTGAAGCCATATCGAAAAGCCAAGCACAAGGTAAGAGGAGCCTCAGCTCCAAGGTGAGGCGATTGTCTGCACTGCTTTAATGCCAGACACTAAAATAACGGCCAGAAAAGGCTCCAGACACTAAAATCACAGCCAGAAAATGCTCCCAGGCCCTCAGAGGCTCAAGCCATGCAGTGGGGTGGGCTGGCAGAGCTGTGCTGCTGCTGGAGCCAGGACTGACCCTCTGTGCCAAAGCACCAAAGAACCAAGATGGGGGAGAGACCCAGAGCAGCTCTGTGTCCTTAATCCAGGGGCTCAAGCTCAGAAAAGACCTAGGCTTGCTCTTAAGAAGGCAGAGACCATTCTGGGGAGCAGGGACCATTCCTGGGAATGCAGGAGAATGATGCCAAGGAATTGGGGACCTTCCTCGGACAGTTCCCATGGTGCAAAGGGCTGGAACCTGGATAAGCACTTATTGTTCCCACTGAAAAACAAGTCTCTCCTTTTTCCCAGCACACAGGTAAAGCAGCCAGGCCGCAGAGAGGCTGCAGCAAAGCACAGGAGGAAGGTGGGAGCCTGGTGCCTCCCCTGCTTCAGTTTCCCCTCCATGCAAATGAGTTTAATTATGTAGCTACCTCCGAGGGGTCGTGGGGCTGGCAGGGCCACGAGGGGGGGAGGAAAAAGCACTTAGTGGGGATCGGTCTCCCCTGGGCACCACTCACCCCACAGGGCTGGGGCACCCCTGGGCTTAACATGCCACTGTCTGCCTGCCTCGGCTTCTCTGCCCAATTAAATGTTTAAATATTTCATTGTCCCTGGTATTTAACACAGTTCAAACCCTTGCTGTGGCTCCTGCAGCCTTCCCAGCCTGGCTGATGCGCCATGGTTCTATCGCTTGCTGCATTGTGACAGTATTAGAGAAAAAGCTTTGTATTCTTAATTACACTTTGTTTTGTCTGTTTACAAGCGAATGACATATCAACAGAGCTTCCTGCAATATCCGGGGGGAGGGAAGGGAAATATGCCAAAGAAATGCCTTTAAGGGGGTCTTTTTGCATTTTTATATGAATAGAATGTTTCTAGCAGATATGTTTTGTTTAATATATTAAAGATATGCCAATCTGCCAAGATCTGCTGTTATTTCTCTCAGACTTCATGTTCAAATACAGCCTGGCCTGCAGTTTTTTGACCCTCACAAAGTCATTCTGCTGAAGAATGAGAAGTTCGTGCCTGCCCTGGAAAACCTGGCACCTGCACCTTTATTTATTTATAACAGAAATGTAACATGACCTGAAGCAGTCACTCCATAAAAAGCTCCATTTTGGTCCAGCATATTGAGGAGGACCCAGCCTGCTCCCTCCTCACGGCCTCATTCCCTGGGTGACTGTCACTGCAGCACACTCACTCTGTCCCTGGTGGGCTTCACACTTTTGGTCCCAAAACTCTCCCTGGCAGCAACATCCTCTGGGCCATGGCCACCCTCACAGCCAGGCCTTGGCCTTCCTGAAGGCCCGGATCTCCTCAGGGCTCCGCAGGTACTGCTCGATCTCAGTGTCCGAGATGGGCTCGTCGCCCGTGGCAGCCGAGTCCGGAGCGCTCGGAGCTGCCGGACGCAGTCTCTTCCTTGGGTGGATGAGGCAGGGTGGGAGCAGGGGCCTCAGGGTGCCCCCACGCTGGCGTTTCCCTGCCACGGGACAGCCTTTCTGTGCCACCGGAGGAGAGCTGGGAGAGCCCTGGCCTGGGGAATCCTGGCCTGGGGAGTCCTTATCCGGGGAGTTCTTATCCAGGAAGCCCTGGCCCACGGAGTCCTGGCCTGGGGAGCCGTGGCCCGGGGCTGTGTCGTGCTGCTCCTCCCCGTCCTGCTGGCTGAAGGCGTTTTTCAGCAGGAACACCCGGTGCTGCAGCAGGTCCCCAATGTGCTTCACCACCGTTTTCTTGTCCAAGGTGAAGCCGCGCAGCCAGGAGAGATGGGAGGCCATTCCCAGCAGGATCTCCAGCAGCTCCTTCAGCCTGAGGTGGGCTGGCGGGGGCAGATCCACCCCTGCCAGGCGGCAGAACCGTGCCAAGGGGCAGGAGAGGCGCGGGCCGGGCCGCAGCGACTGCCACGCCAGGAACACTGCGGCCGTGACGATGGGCACGGGGTGCCGGCCGGTGACCAGCCACGTCTCGCTGGCCAGCTCCACAATGCCCATGGTCCGGGCCAACAGCTTCTCCTTGTCCTCCAGGAACGGCGCAGGGACGTTGGCCGCGGGCTGGAACAGCCGGAAGCTGCGGGAGCAAAGAGGCCACAGTCAGAGGAAACCTGGGACACCAGGCTCCAGGGGGGCCTTTGGGACAAACACATCCTGCTCCTGCCATGGGCTGCTGCTCATGGACATCAGGAGGAATTTCTTTATGGAAAGGCTTCTCAGGCATTGGAATTGCTGTCAGGGAGGTGTTGGAGTGCCCATTCCTGGAGGTGTCCAAGGAAGGCCTGGACATGGCACTCAGTGCTCTGGGCTGGGTGACAAGGTGGGCATCGGGCACGGGTTGGACTCGATGGCCTCAGAGATCTTTTCCAACCTCAGTGACTCTGGGATTCTGTGATTTATGGTGCCTCCCTGAGCATCTCTCTGCCCTCTCCAAACTGAGGAGAACGGGGAAGGATGAGGATGACAGCCCAGGTGTGACAAGGGAGGGACAAAAGGCAGCCCAGCTTGAGCACACATATCTGTGTCACACCTCAGCCCTGCCCACAGCCACATTTCTGCCTCTCCACCCACCCAAGACAAACAAGGGCTGCGAAATGGTTGGAAGGGGCCCCATCACCTGTTCAGGTGCGTTGTCACCAGGTCTGCCAGGCTCAGGGCGGGCACGGAGAGCCCCAGCTCCTTCTGCAGGCTCAGGTAGACGCTGGCGAACAGGTCCTGCTTCGCGTACAGGAGGGAGCAGATGGTGCCCATGGTCAGGGGCCAGTTGTGCTGGCGGCACGTCACGAACACGCAGCAGCCCCCCAGCAGCTCCTTCTTCTCCAGGCTGACCAGGTGGAAGGCGGGGAGCTGCAGAGCCCTCTGGAAGTAGGACACGGCCGTTTCCTCAAACACTGCTGGGAGCTGCAGGACTTTGCAGAGGTCCTGGACCCGCCGGATCCCTGCGGGAAGAAGCTGCCCTCAGACATCGGATCAAGCAATTTCTCCTCAGAACTGCAGCAGGCAGCGTTCACCCAGCCCCGGCACGGGCACAAGCAGCCCCACAGATGGCACTAAAACACCTCCCAGGCCCTCAGGGCAGGGGAGGCACCGGTTGGACGCAGCACCGACTGCCCTCCCCCCGCTCTGCCGCCAGCTCCGAAGGGTTTTTAACACTCTTTTACCATTAGAAACAAATTGGAGCAGCAGCCAGGAGGATCGGGGTGTGGAGGAACTGCTCTTACCTCGCTGCAGGCAGCGGCTCAGCTGCTCCTTCTGGCCAGTGCTCTGGGAATAGGCCACCTCTGGAAAACAGGGTTGGATCAGTCAGTCTTGCAGGGAATCCAGGGGACAGAGTCGTTTGGCTCTGCGGCAACCAGATGCCCACAGAACCGGATTCCAACAATCAGAATTGTTTGAGGGCCCTGAGTTAGAGCAGCACAGGCAACACTGAGCTGTGGGATCTCCTCCGAGCCATGCCTTCTCTACAGACAGAGCCAGGCAATGGCCTCGGGGCTGCTCCACTGCACTTAAAGCTCTTCTAAGAGGTTTAAATGAGATGTTAATAATTTCTTTTAATAATAAGCGATTCCACACTTTAAATTAAAAGTTCATCACCGGCTCCAAGCCTAAACCCTGGCAGGGAAGTGCTGCGGGTGTGCCCCATGATGGAAAACCCTGATGGTGTTCGGGGGGACGGAGGGAGGGGAAGCGGCCTCTCTGACCCGACAGTGCCCAGCGGGCACCGGGAGAGCCCCGCGCACCGAGACACAGCTCAGGAAAGCGCTTCGCTTCCCGGACCGACTCAGAGAGGCCCAAACGCGCTTCGCACGGTCGGTTCTGCACCACCCCGCGCCCGGACGCTCCCGGTTCCAGTGCCGCACCCCGCAGATGCTCCTCCTCGGTGTAGGTGGTGGTGAGGAGCCCCTCGGCCAGGACGCAGCCGCAGGCGGCGCAGACCAGCTGCTGCTGCGCGTAGTGCGCGTCCTCCACCAGCGCCGCCGACCCGCATTCGGGGCACCGGCCCCGCGCCGCCATCGCCGCCGCCGCCGCGCTGGGGGAGCGCCGGGGCGGGCGCACCACCAACAGCCAATAGCGGCGCCGCTCGGCCCCAGCCGACCAATAGCGGCACAGCTCGCAGTGCCTCCCGTCGCCCGCCCGGCCGAGGCGCCGCCCGCGCTCGCTGCGTTCCGCCCCCGCGAGTTCCGCCGGGCAGGAGGCCCCGGGGCCTGCGGAGGGCGGCGGCACCGAGGGGACAGCGCGTCCTCCTCGGCGGGGAACCGCACGTCAGCCCGGCTCGGGGGCCCCCGGCGCCTGTCGCCGCGGAGGATCAGGGCGGCAACCGCGCTCAGGGCTCCTGCAGCCAAGGCAGGCTGGAGGCGGAGTGGCCCCGCCTGCGGGAGGCTGATTGCCTCCTCCGCCTCCTCCTCCTCCTTCCATCATCCCCGCAATCTGAGGCCAGTGTTGCCATCAGGGACCAGCGCCGGGGTCACTTCGCTGCGGGCCGAGAATGTTTCACACGGTCACTGTTTGTGCTTTACAGAAACTCTCGATTCTGCAGATGCGGACGAGCCCGTCCGTCAGGTTTCCCCACCCTGCGAGGTGTTCACCAGGAAGTTCCTGCATGGGTCGCTGCAGGGATGAAACCAGCCCCAAAATAGCTGGAGGATGAGCGGAGCTGGTCACAAGGAGGGGACGAGGCCCTTTTGAAACTATTTCAGAACAAAGACACAGTGATCAGAACACTGGATTTAAAGTATTTTTATTGTAGTGTTCCGTAAAACCAAAAGGTGTTTAAAAACAAACAGTACCTGGGCTAAAAGCAGAGAGTACAAACAGGGAACATGCACTCAGATCCTTCAATAATAAAACAATATATTTGATTCTTAAGGCCCTTGAGGATGTAAAATGGCAGTCCCCCCACACTGAAGGAAGGCTTTAACAAGTATTGCCAATAAAAACGAGGTATGAGGGTTGTGCAATGCTTTTGGAGCTGGGGAAGTCAAGGACTGTGACCCCCCTGTGGCCCCCCTGTGTCCCCCCCAGTGCTGGGTCTGCTCGGGAAGAGGCTCCACAGCTGCAGCCACTGGAGAGAACAACCCCAGGACAAGAGCCTTGCACAGCTCGGGGTCCATCCCAACAGACACGGCTGGAGCTGGCAGAAAAAGGCTGCCAGGGGAGGGTGTTAGAGGTTTTAAGGCTTCATCTCTGCTACAAGCACACGTTATTGCTTTGGTTCTGTGCAGTGGTGATGCACACGAGGCCAGTTCCGTGAGACCCAGGCTCCAAAAGCGTCGCACACCCCGAGGTGCCGCCAGCAGCCGTCGGACCCGGACTGTCCTAGAGCGAGCCCAGTCCTGCTCCCCTGTGCCCAGTTACAGTGACCAGTAACACCAGTGTGGGTTTCTCACCCGCTGAGTCGCTGTTCCAGGGCACAACAGGGTTTCCTCTCTGACCCAGAACATCGGAAAGCTGCGGAATAAAGTCTAAAATACAAATTTATCAGTGAGGTACAGGACCCTCTGTCCAGAGATCCCCCGAGGCACAAGGAGGAAACAAATCAATCCTTCATCTTCCTCACTCGGGAAGGCACAAGAAGCAGCAGCAGCAGTTTCAGCAAGGCCAAGCAGCACCACTCAGGATTTCACCACCACCACCAGGGCCGCCTGCGTTTCGGACCCTTCGTTCAGAGCAGAGGGGACAGGAGAAAAGACAGAATGCCTCCACTGCTCAAATAACACTAAAATGAGATAAAAGTACCTGAAGTCTTGGAAGACTCTCAACTCCTAAGGCTTGTTTGAGGTCAGCCTGCCCCTGAGGGACAGCTCTACCAGAAAAGCTCTGGACTTTGGTAGCAGGTCAGTTTACAGGAATAAAAATGTCATTAACAGCATTTTTTTGATTTTTCTAATAAATGTTTACATCTCCGTGAAAATATATTAAACTGCTCTTTGCTACAAAAATACAGTATTGAGGTCTCCAGTCGCTTCCAGTGGTTTATGACAATTGTAAGCAGACTGCTCACAGGGTGAGAGTCCATCCAGCTGCTCCAGTCCCTCCATAAAGTGCTTTGCTGTAGGAAAACTGAGTTGGAACTCACCCCTGAGCCAGAAGTGACCCAATAAAACTTCCAAAGGTAGGAGTGTTTATTTCCACAGAACTCAGGCTGGAAAGCTTTAAGCTTTGGTCCTCATGAAGCTTTGGTCCTTTGCTTCCACTCTGTTGGTATTCCAACTTCCTTCTAAGCCTTTTATGGACTCTCCCTACCCTGGTAAATCCCAGAGGTGCAAAAAGGCATCTGATTTTTTTTTAGATCTTTGCCAAGAGCTCACCAAAACAAAGCCCCATGTAGTTTTCAGTGGGGGAAGCCGTGGTGGCTGCTCACCAGCAAAGAGCTGTTCCCGCTGTCTGACGGGATGGGGAGGAGAAATCCCTGAATCCACTGAGACCCTACCAAAGGTATCGATTCTCCAGCAACACCAGCACCCCTCAGCTACACGAGGTTTTCCTCCCACTGTGAGCAGCCAGCCCCAAAGAGCCAGAGCAGATGGGAGCCCCAGCGCTCCCTCCCCTCTCTGGGCTGTGCAAGGAATGACAGAAAAAAGCACTGCAAGACTGATCACCTTTGGAGGGCATTCAAGGTGAGCCCCAGCTCCAAAATCCAAGGGGTTTATATTTAATGAATTCAATGTAAAAGGGAAACGGTCACAGAACTCCCACACGGCACAAGATGTGAGACCCAGGCCTGCTGCAGAGCACCGAGCAGAGCCAGGGGGCCTTTGCCTCCTCTGAACGACCTCCAAAGCAGAAATTTTAAGACACCAAGAGAACAACTTCTGATTTAAAATGTACCTTTGGCCCAAATTCATTGATGCCATTTCTATGGTAGAAACGTACCGTGAACCTCAACGTCTCCTACTCCAAAAAACCTGTAAACTTGCCCTTGGAGAACTCTTGGGAATGTCCACTTGATGAGATGAACTGAGATTTGGTCAACTTATGGTCAACATTCAGGGCATTAATTCCTTTTAAATTACAGCCCGGGTCTGAAGCTGGGACATCTTTGGACTTCTCCAGTGTAGTTAATTATTACTTTAGAAGCAATCAAATCCTCAAGCTCTACTGTACAAGGATTTATATTGCACTACAACTTCAGATGTGGAAAGAAAAGTAACTGATCTATCAAAGCTGCTACAAAACAAAACCAGTTAAAAACATCTTCCTAAAGGATCATCAGCGCCTTGCTGGGAAGCAAAACACATCAAAAACCCTCCTCCTTCACATCACAACCAGCCTTTGGATTAATGCCTGATCTTCCCAAATAATGGGAAGAAAACAAAAAATAAATATGATAAGGCAACTTCATTACAACACCTGATGGAACTATTAATCAATCTGAGAGTTGCTCAAGGCAGAAACAGGAAAAAGGTCATTTTCTGTGGGCAGCACAACCGGTACCACCTGCTCCACACCAGCTCCTCACACTCCTCTGGTGGGAATTCAGTCCTTGTTCACCAACATCCCGAGACCCTTCACATCTTCCCAGCCTTTTTGTTCCCAGACATGGAAACACGGAGGATGTTTGGGGTTTCTTCCATGACTCTGACAAGCAGGTTGTCGATGTAGTCCTCGAGCTCCCGCACTTGGAGGTCCTTCCTGGTAATGGTATCCTTCTGTTTCAGCACCAGCTGGATCAGCTCATCGTGTGTCAGCTGAGCATACGCATAGGCAGGGTCTGAGGGATCGTATTTCTTGGGGAGGGAGGGAGGGAAAGCAGGGTCAGTGCAGACACAGGGCATTCCAAAGCAGCAACAGAACACACAGAGCAGCACTGTGATAGCTGCTGCTTCAACAAACCTCCTAAAGCTTAAACCAGCTGCTTAAATACAGACTGGTAAAGCCAAATTAAAGTTAAACAGCAAGAAACAGCCACCCAGGCCTTTGGTGTTTCCTCCTATTTCTTTGAAAAGTCTGTTTTTAACCCTTAAGGAACTTGAGAGGTACTGGGCAACTTCCGCTGATTCCTGCAGCTCCCAGAACACTGCCCAGGCAGGGAGTGTGAGCACAAGAGGCTCCTGTGGTGCATCACACAGTTTAGGTGGAACCAGAGCACCACGACACCCACTGCAAGTTGTCAACTCCCCTGAAACAGCAGCGTGTCACTTTGAATCCCTTAACTCACATCCTCTCCCCTCACACCAGAAGGAGGCACTGCCATTATTTCAGTTCTAACTTCTCTATTTCCCCAAAAAAACCCCGAGGGACAATAAGGGGACCCGGGATTTTCCCTGCTGACCAGGGGATGCTCCCAGCCATTCAGATCAACGTGGCAGGTAAGCTATGCCTCAAGCCTGGAGGTCTCCTCTGAGGCCAGGATTATGCTGAAAGCTCCTCTCAGTCCCAGTGCTGGTCCCAACTGCACGACTACACTCCGAGGAAGTGGCTGTGCCTGAGAACCTCCTCCACAAAACACCAGCACCAACTCTATTAGAGACCAGTCTGCAAGAAAATGAGCATTTAAGACTGTCCCCACGCTTGGGAGCTGACCAAAAGAAAGTTCATGTCCCAGCTATCCGGAATACACAAACTCTTCAATTAAATCAAAGCTTAGGCAGTGGAAGTGCCACTTCCCTCCATACCTTCACACTCATTTCCAGCAGCTTTTCATTCATGGTGCTGATGACATTCAGGTTCTTACTCTGAGGCTTGTTTGCCATGGCATTCATTGGCTTCACGGGATGGAGTCTGCAACAGGAAAAGAAATGTTTCTGTTGTTTATGCAGGACACGTAACACCAGCATGACACAGATCTTTACACTAAAACAAATACAGCAAGAAATTGGGGGAGATTCCCTCCCTGCTCTATCTCCTGAGAGAAAAGAGATTCAGCTTCAGGAAGACAAGGTATTTCTAAGCCACAGGGGTTTTGTAAGTATTTTCCAGTTCTCTACTATCTTTATTGACTTAAGGCATTGGAGATAAAGCAGCAGCAGGAAGGGAAATACATCCTGTGTGTGTCATGGAAGAAAAGCCGCGTCGGGCTACACGAGCAGACAGAGCACAGGGCAGCTACTCTGATCCCTCAGGCACTGGTATTTCAGCCCGACTTTCCTAATCAGAACATATTTGTGGTCTTACAACAGATCAAATACTTCTGCTATCCCAAGACAAGCATTAGGCCTTTTCCAGTCTGAACTGACACCACGACCTGCGAAGAAGTGCTGTCATTACTTGCCTGAGCAGGACTTACAACACCAATTTTAACACAGGAAGAAAATTTTACTTCTGTTTCAGCAAACACTGGCCCAGAGGTGTCCTAGATCCCAGGCAGAGTTGTGCAGGTGAAGTCTCAAGGGCTGAAAGGTCAGTGGCAGCACTCCCACACAGCAGGAGCTGCATCTTCAGGAGCAGCCTGAGCTGTATCACTTGTGGTGATCACGCTGAGGAGCCCAACTCAGCCAGGAAATGAAGCAGCCCCATTTATCAGGGTGACCATTCTCCCGTGTCTGACAAACAGCTCAATCCCAGTCCATTTTCCCAACTGGTATTCATGACTCTATTCCACCTGCCCTTTCCCTAATGGCTCCCCTAAGAGCTCTGATGAGCACCCACTCCGCTCAGCACCCTGAGGAGCTGCACAGATCCTCCTGGAGCCAGCAGCAACCCCGCACTGGGGGACAGGACCCAGGCCCTGACAAATCCAGGCCCCGAAGGAAGTCAGGGCTGTCTGATCCCGGTCAGATCCAGCAGCTGCAGAGACAGATCTGCACCCACAAAGCAAAGCAAAGCTCACCCCTGCACAGAGGTACCTGCTGGGATCCCCACATGGTCTCACCTGTGCTTGGGAGACACGGTTTCACCACCCCATGGGGTTTGGTTAGGGAACGTTTCAGAGGGTGAAACCCGTGCCTGGAGAAGTTTCTTCTTGCCCGAATTTCCCGCTTTATCTGCGAAGCCCTCGGCTGCTGGCTTTTTCGGAGACTCTGCTCTACGATTTGGGGTGTCAGAGAGAAGGGAATGAGAGGAAGAGTAGGGCTGGCAAGGACTTGACAGGGAGGAAGAGGAAGCAGAAGGCTCAGAGAAGTCACACTCTGCACGCTCCTCAACACCTGCACTCCTTTCCAGCTCTTGTTTCTCAAAATGACCACTGCACTCCCTGGAATGAGACGTCACACCTAAGCCTGAGTCAGCTCCCTGGACACAGACCCTGGGAGCACCCACTCCAGCAGGCAGCACGGCTGAACTCCCTGGCTTACAGGCACCAGGAACAGCTCCTCCTCCTCCCAGAGCAGCCGGGATCACCAGAGCTGCAGCAGAGCTATCAGAGAGCTCTCTTTGTTCTCCGTGCAAAGGCGTCAGACCTCGGGGCTGCTCTCCAGTCTGTAAAGCACCTTTACCACCTGCAGTGACTCCATAGCCCTCCTGACAGTCCCCCAGCAGCTCGTCATCAGAGCCTCCCTCTGGGATCGCTGGAAGATTGGCCAGTCTCGAGCCCCGGTCTCCGGGAACAGGAATGGCAGACTTGAGATTTGTGAGACTGACAGATAAATTGTCATCACCTTCCTGTTTTAAAGGCCTGTCACTGCTGTTACCTCTGGGTGTCACTGGAGGGGTGACAGTCTCCAAGGAGCCACTTTGAGGGAGGCACCCACGAGCAGCTGAGGCTTCATCACCCAGTAACAGAAGCCCTGGTGTGGATTTCACACCATCACCTGAAGCAGGGACATCACCCCTTAGCTCAGCCTGGGAAATGGGTGGGCATTTCCTCAGCAGTGCAGCGAGCCGTGGGGCTGGCCTTGGTGGGACAAGGATCTCGCTGCCAGCCCCTCCTGTACCCGAGTCCCGAGGGGACACCGGGCAGGCTCTCTGGGTTGGTTTGACTGGAGAAAGTGACTCATTTCCAGCAAGTGGAGTTGCCTGGGGCTCTACCATGGGCACACATTCCACCCATCGCTCTCCACCACAGCTCTCCTGCTTCTCCCTGAGCTCGCTCTCGGGGGACGGTGCCCGGTCAGCCTCTGGCACGAGGCTGTCACTGGACTTGGAGAGAGACACAAAACCTTTGTCACCCCTCGTGCAGGGCTCCGTGTTTACACCAGTGACCTCCACAGCTGTTCCATCCCTGCTCCAGGTGGGATGTGTGCTGTCACCAGAGAGCTCTGTCGATGGGTAACCCCCTGCTCCCAGCTCACCCCCAAACCCTGCTCCCTCTCCTGCTGCCCCTGAACCCGTCCGTAACCTTCCACTGGAACCCGAGTGCTGCTCTCCCCCCTCCTGCCCACCCAAACCTGCATCACCTGATGTAACACCCTGCCATCCACCAAGGACAAAGGACTTAGATTTCGCATTGCCTGGCTCACTGCTTTCCAAAGAATCCTCAGGCTGAAGCTGGGGAGAATCACAGTGCAGCTCTGGAGCCAGCCCAGGGGGGCCAGCAGGGGGGTCAGACAAGGTGCCAAGAGGGTCTGGCACAGCTGTGACATCCCTGGTTAAAGCCACATCCGAAGAGCCTCCTGAAGCACCAGGACCAGGGCGTCCTGCAGAGGAACAGTCCTCACCACCAGGAAGGCAGGAAGGGGAAGAACCAGCGACAGCCTGGGAACCTGGCACTGGCTGTCCCCCACGCTTGGACACGAAGGGATTATTGTCATTGAAATGACAGCCAGAGGGGACAGAAGGTGTGGGTGGGCCAGAGAGACCCCGGGAAGCCTCTGTGTCAGAGCCCTCGGGACCTTGCCCCCAGTCAGCAGCAAAAGGATTATTGCCCCTAGCAGAGACTGGCCCAGGACAAGGAGCTTTGGGAACAGACGCTGCAGGATGATGGGATGAAGGGAAACGGGTGATGCTGTTGGGATCCAGGGCTCTGGATGCCCTGTCCCACTCAGGAGTAAAGGGGTTCTTGTCATTCCAAAGCTCTGCAGCAAAAGCAGGAGCAGCGAGAGAGGCAGGAGAACTGGTGATGTTTTTAGAGTCTGGCACTTGGACTGTCTGCCCCACTTTAGAAATAAAAGGATTATTTGCACTGCTGATACGGTGCACAGAGAGAAAAGCAGGGAGAGGGTCAGGTGCAAGAGTAGGAAGTGTGGCTTTGGGTTCCTCCTCTGGAGACAGGCCCAGTCTGCAAAAAGGGACAAAAAACTCGGATGTCACTTGCAGATGCAACACGAGGCAGGAACAGACAAGCTTCAGCACCAGCCTCCATCAGCTCTGCCACTGGAGATGAACCATACTTTAAAGAGACCTCAGAGAGAGGTCTCCCTGTCTGCGAGACTTTATATCCTGAACTGCATCTTTACCAAGCACTGGACTTACATCAGAACTCTTCTGCTGCAGAGCTTGGTTTTGCTGCTTTAAGCACCGTCTCTTTGCACCCCAAGCAGGTTTGTTAGTACAGAAAACACTGCACAGGCAAGAAATTTAAACTTGAGAAGCACTGAAAATGAGGAGTTAGGGACATACACAAAACACAGCCTTATTAGTAGGGCACACCTATATATATATATATATATATATATAAAACTCCAAACACAATTTATATATATGTGTGTATGAAGGAAAAAAGGAGCAGAATTTCCGAAAAAGCCTTGTGTACAAAACCACACAAAATCCCTTTGTGCTGCTGTGAACGATGCCAAAAGCAGAAGGGCTCCAAGGGCTCCAAGGCTACCCTCTGGAAGACCACAGCCAAGTAGAGAAGAGGAAAGCAGAGATGTTAGAACGGGCATTTCAGACCCTGGGGAGGCTGCAGTCACACAGCTCAGACAGAGTTAGTTTGTGCAAGAGATCCAGCAAGAAAAATCACCCTACAGTACCTGCACAGGTGCCTGCACTAGAGAACCACTATTTCAGCATCACTTACAAGGAGCTCCCCATATCCATCTTTTTTTCACATTGAGAAAGAACCTGGGAGTTGTTATTTGCTATCAAAGCGCCCAACGCCAGCGTAAAACCTGCAGGTATGCACAGAGCAGCACCTGAGCTCAGGTGTGGCAGGACACAGCCCACTGCCACCTGCCACCACCACTGCCCCTCCTGCCCCCTGGCAGCAGCTGGGACTCACCTGGGTTTCACAGCTTTGGTCTTGGCTGGCGCAGCTTTCTCGGGTTTCCGTTCCTCCTCACGAGGGCTGAGCAGCTGCTTGGTTGCGACGGCGTCCTCCCCATGGTGAGCGTCTCCTGACGGGCTCCCTCCTCCCCCATCTGCTGGGGGTTCGGGGCATTTGGCCTCCTCTTCACTCTTCTCCTCTGTAATTGTGTTTTCCTCACTCTGCAGGGTCCTGTCGGGAATAATCTCAGCATCGCTGGGCTTCAGCGTTTCCTTCTTCCCAGTGACCAGGGAGAGCAAGGCAGACTTTTTGTGGTCTGGTTTTTTGGTCTCTCTAACAGCCTCGACGCTCGGTGGAACGCTGGTGTCCAGGTGCTCCTCGCTACTGAGCAGTTTGTATGATGGCAAAGTCATGGATTTGAAAGTCTCCAAGGATGTGGACCCAGAGAAAGCCTGACCAGGAGAGGTTCTTCCCATCTCTTCAGGTGATTTAGTGGACCTGGAGGACAGGTTCTCCTCTGAGGCAAAGAGCTGCTTCCTCCTGAGGTTGTGAGGAGAGGGGGAGGAGGTTGGAGTCTTGTCCTTTGTCGTGGTCTCTTCCATATAAACGTGACTGCCATTGATGCACAGACTGGACTTGGAGATGGGATCGCTTTTGGATTTAAGGCCACTGAACAAAGAGAGCCCATCCTTTTTGGTGTGGTTAGTGGTTCCTTGGGTGAGCTGCCTACTGTCCAAAAACGCTGGTTTACGAGATTTGAACAGAGGAGAAGGAGCTGGCTTCTCTTCCAGGGCATTTTCAAAGGATCCTGGAAAAAAAAAACCAGGGAGAAATTCAAGATGCAAGAACAACCTTTTCCCTGACACTACTGACAGCCTCAGTACCAGGAGGGACTTCCTACAAATTTGTTCAGAAAGAAGAATTTAACGAGTGCTGTGGAAAGTGTGAACGACCCTTTGGAGGAAGGCTCTGTGCCCAGCGAGTGCCAATACTCACGTTCTGAGGTCGGAGAGGTCTCGGACTCCTCCTCGTCCCACTGCGGCTGGAAGTCGCTGGGCCGCAGCCGAACCCTCGGGGTGACAGGCTGCTGCGTGGGCAGCACCGACAGCGACTGCGACAGGGACGTCTTCTGCAGGCCGGGCTTGGAGAACAGCGCTTTGAACTTGGATTTCTTCTTCTCCTTCTCGACGGCCTCATCCTCGCTGTCAGCGGGGGAGTGGGTTGTGCTGGGGACGATCGCCGATGCCGTGTCCGAGAGGCCGCTGCTCCTCTTGCCCTTGAGCTTGTCTTTGAGCTTCCCAAAGGGAGAGCGGGGCTTGTCCTTCATGGACAGATCAAACATGCTGGCTGTCATGTTGCTCCTCATAAACTGGATATCCACCTCGATCTCCCCTCTCTCTTTTTCCTTCTTCCCCGGTTTGGAGCGAAGCTTGTACCACCTGCAGCAACAAGGAGGTTTCTTTTACCACCAGTAATTGAGAGCACAGAGGGTGCTTATGGCTGAAAAATCAAATCAGCCCACAGTGTAGGAAAAGAACACCTTTAATCTTATGACGACGTCATGGTCACAGCCCCAGGTGCCAAGGAAAACATTCCTTATCGTAAACAGAAAGTTATTTGTAAGATTTGATTTAAAACCCAGATCAGGAAGGGTTAAAAAAAAGGAGAAAAAACAGAAACACGACATGGAATTCCTGTATTTCAGCTCAGCCACTCTCCTCTGCCCTTTCATCTCTCCTCCTGATACTCGCAGAGGCCACGGCTTTGAAGTGGGAGCGAGAGCAGCAGCCTCGGAGCTGCACACGGTCCCACACCCTCATACCTTTCATTCCAGCTCCTTAATGCCTCTTAAGCCAAGGAACCCCTAATCAGCACCAGAGAGCCAACCCAAGCCTTACAGACTGCGGGGGATTTCCACTCACCCCTCCAGGCTCGTGACTGGCACGCACCAGGAAGGGCATTGCTCAGACAGAGCCCTCTCCCTCCCCAAACAAGGCTCCAGAATGTCAAGCTCTGTGTGAGGCGTGCCCAGGGCATCCCAAACCACAATCCCACCACCCACATGCCCTCAACCACCACTCAGTGACATTCAAACCACATTTGAGCCAGCAAAGAGAATTATCAGCACTGCACACCAGTATGGTTTTGTTTGTTGACGGAACTGCAGAATTCCCGACTCCACAGAACCCATAGGAAAGGCTGCCTGGAGACTGCTGGTTTCTTCCTCCTCACCAGCTGCAACGGGAAAATAAAGGAAGCAAACAGAGCATGCAAATGCGCCCTTGCCATCAAATTTGTGCTTCAACCTCCAAGGATGTACTGAGAGCAACAAATGAGAACAGGAAAAGGCAATTTGCTCCAGAGGAAATTCAAAACTAATGGGGATAACTGAAGGAGATGGATTCAGGAATCTGCTACAGACACTTCAGATGGAAATGTGGAAGAAATTCTTCCCTGTGAGGGTGCTGATCCTGGAGAAGCTGTGCCTGTCCTGTCCCTCAAAATGTTCAAGGGCAAGTTTGGAGCAATGGGTCTGGTGGAAGTTGTCCCTGCCTGGGGCAGGGGGTGGAACAAGATGAGCTTAAAGGTCCATTCTGGGATTCTCAATGAACGCTTGAGCTACAGTCAGACACTCTGACCTGGAGTTAGAAGACACCCAGGGAAGGGGTTTTATCAGGAGACTGAGGCTTTGCCCAGTCCCTGAAGCTGCAGCAGCCTGGCAATCACAACCCCTTTGCCTTTAACATGAGCCAGCACTGGGCACTTTTGTTCCCAACCCGTGATTTCCAGGAGCATCCTGTGCTCGCAGGGCTTCGGTGCCACAATTGATCCCGTGTGCCCTGGGAGCCACGGGCAAACAACGTGTTCAGCAAAGGCAGCTCAGTCCCGGCTGAACACGGCACCCCTGGGGGCGGCTGGAAGGCAATCATGGACTGACAACCCCCCAGTCCACAAAAAATCTCATTAATGGCATTTATTGTGTTAGCGAGCACCTGTCAATCAACGTGCATCTATCTGCCAAATAAAACTAATCCTTTATGGCTACACATCACCATGGCAGCAAGAACAAAACAGGCTGCAAACCGGAAATCAAGGGCTGGAAACAACTGAAAATATGAGAAATTTCCCCAGGAGTACCAAAGCTGTGTTTTCATTTTTTCTCCCCCTCAATTTTCCTTTGCCCAGACACAAAGGAACGCGCTCGGGAGCCTGAGGCACCGGCCCTGAGCTCTGCTGACCAAGGGGCTCCGCAGTGTAAACACAGCAGTGTCTGACACAGCCTTAATGAACCCACGGCCTAATTAAGCCTTGACAAGCGGCTCCATCCCGGTGCTCAGGTGAGCCAGAGGAGGAAGGTGAGTCACCAGCACATTACAAGGCTGCTGACTCCCAGTAAAACCCCCGGGAACCACCCCCGGGTTTCACCGCCCCAGTGTTTATGTTCAAAGCAGCGAGTGTGACACAGAGCTGGTGCTGGGCAGGAACGTCCCGGCTCCGAGTCCTGCTGACAGCAGCGGGGTCAGTCCATGGAACACGGAATTATTCCCCTGACACATGCTAAGCACTTATTAAGGAAAATAAATAAACGGCTGGCAGAGCCCAGGCTCATTCCCTGCTGGAAGGAGGCGGCATTCCGAGGACAGCAGGTTTCGGGGGTCAGGCTGGCTGTTTCCTCTGTACGGTGTCAGCACTCACACGGAAACATTTAAAAGTCAAACCCAAGGACCAGGCAGGACTGGCTGGAAAAGCTTTCTGCGGGCCCCCAGCTATGGGGGCTCACCCACACCAGGAGGGACCCTGCCCCGAGGGGTCACCCCGTGGGCACTTACGGGGCTTCAGGGGGCCCTGTGGGGAACAAGAGTCCCCACCACGACCCCCCCACTCCTCTGGGGCACAGGGTGACCCCCAGTCTGAGGGACACACAGATTCCCATGGGGGCACAGGGGTCTCCCACCAGATCCACACATGCCTGTGGCACACAGAGGTTTCCATGAGGAATAGGAACAGGCCATGGGGAACTGGGGCTCCTCACACAACTTCACACCCTTGAAGAGCACAGAGCCCCCTCTCAGCTTCCTCCCCAGCCCCCGTGGGGCACAGAAGCCCCCTCATCACTCTCCCTGACCTCCGAGGGGTGCACAGGTCCCCTCCAAACCTCTTCCTGGCCCTCGTGGGGCTGAGAGACCCCCCCCCCCAAAACCTCCTCTCCAGCCTCCGTAGGACCCACTCCATCCTTCTCCCCAGCTCCCGTGGGACACAGAAGCCCTCGCATCCCTCTCCCTGGTGCCGGTGGGGCGCTCAGGTTTCCCCCCAAACCTCTCCCCAGTCCCCACCGCACACTGAGGGTCCCCCCCGGTCGCACCTCGTGTGCCGCCGGTCGCCGTCGTCCCGCAGCGCCGCCAGATCCACCTCGGCGCGGCCCAGGAACTTGTCGGCGCCGGCCAGGGCGCGGTGCAGCACCGTGAGGCGCAGCGCGGCGGGGCGCGCCGGCAGCTCGAACGTGGCCTCCTCCCGCCACAGCGGCTCCCCCCGGCACCGCTCGGCCACCGACGTGCGGAACTTGTCGCGGCCCAGCGCCATCACCGCGTACGCGTCGCTGCCGCCCGCCGCCGCCTTGGCGCGGAGCCCCCGCGCCCGCAGCACCGTCACCCGCGCGTGGGTGGGCGCCCAGCCCGCGGCCGCCATGGCAGCGAGGGCAGCGGCGGCGCCGGGAGCGCCCCGGGAACGGCGGCGGCACCGGGGAGGCACCGGGGAGGCACCGGGGAGGCACCGGCCCGCCCCTCTCGCGAGAGCGCGGGGAGGGCGCGGCCTGCGGCGGGCGGGGCCCGGGCGCACAGGTGTGTGCAGGTGTGCATGAGGGAGTATACATGTGTGCACAGGTAAGTACACGTGCGTGCGAGGGTGTATACATGTGTGCACAGGTGTGCATGAGGGTGTATACATGTGTGCACAGGTAAGTACACGTGCGTGCGAGGGTGTATACATGTGTGCACAGGTGTGCATGAGGGAGTATACATGTGTGCACAGGTAAGTACACGTGCGTGCGAGGGTGTATACATGTGTGCACAGGTAAGTACACGTGCGTGCGAGGGTGTATACATGTGTGCACAGGTGTGCATGAGGGTGTATACATGTGTGCACAGGTAAGTACACGTGCGTGCGAGGGTGTATACATGTGTGCACAGGTCTGTACAGGTGTGTGAGGGTGTATACATGCGTGCACAGGTGTGTGTGAGGGTGTATACATATGTGCACAGGTAAGTACAGGTGTGTGTGAGGGTGTATACATGTGTGCACAGGTGTGCATGAGGGTGTATACATGCATGCACAGGTGTGTGCGAGGGTGTATACATGTGTGCACAGGTGTGCAGGTGTGTGAGGGTGTATACATGCATGCACAGGTGTGTGTGAGGGTGTATACATGTGTGCACAGGTGTACATGCGCATGCAGGTGAGTACAGATGTGCACGGGTGTGTACAGGTGTAGGTACAGCTGTGTGTGGTTTGGTGCAGGGCTGTGTGCGGGCATTCCAGGCTGCACAGGTGCCTGTGAGAGCAGACAGGTGTGGGGGTACAGTCTGTGGGGTGTACAGAGACTGTGAGGCCGAGGGGGTTGACGTGTGCTGGAAGCCCCTAGGTGAGCTGATGCAGCCACGCTTTCACCACACGTCCCAACAGCTCCCTAAAAGCTCCACGGTCCAAATTTGCATCAATTGGGTTTTTAGACCAACTTCCACACCCTGTCTGCTTCACCCCGGTGTCTGCAAGGGGTGTGCACACCCACCTCAGAGGCGGCACTCGGAGACAGACTTGGAATAAAGGCCTTTTGGTCAAACATTTGCTGCTGAATGCAAACCACACAACCAGCCAGACCCGCTGTTTTTTCTGCTCCAGGAGGGACTTCAGCAGCCCAGCATCAGCAGAGAAACAACCCCCCACACCCAATAAATAAATTCCCATTTGCCGGAACCTCCTCCCAAGATACATCCTCAGATCCCACCTCAACTGGGGGAAGTTGTACTTATTTTAAGCTGTTGCCATTAACACAGTTATTATGTTATTTATCATGGTATAGGTGTGGAGACAGCAGAAGACGTAAATAATTAAAAGGTAGTTAAGGAAATGCTTCCTCCTGCCCTTTCTCTGCCCCTCAGATAACAGGGCCTCAACCAGGCACCCGAGGACCTCACTGGGGCCCTCACACCTGTGCTCACTGACTGAGTGCTCAAGTCTGTGCTGCTTAACCCTCACGGGATGAATTGGGTGCTTGTGGGGGAGCTGATGGGGTGCTCATGCATCAAATAATTGGTCACTTATGCACAAAAGGGCATTCCTGCATTTATTAATTGGAATTTGCCTGCGCAAAAAGGCAGGAGAGGCGGAGCTGTGCCTGGGGGAGCTGAGGGGACCAGCCCGAGCAGGGGGAGGCACAAGCAGAGAGGAGACAAGGGGTGACACCCAAACCCGGGCAGTTTGTGTCCCTTTGCAAGGATCCACCGCCCTTGGCACAGGGCATTGGCAGCTCCCAGCACAGGCTGCTCCCACCACCACACCAGCTCCACTCCAGAGCCAAAGTCTTCTCCAGGCTGCCCCTGTCCTATGAAGCTCCATCATCGTCCTCATCACCCACATCTTCCTCCAAGAGCTCTTCCTCGTGGGTTTCAGACATGGCATCATCTTCCACTGGGGAGAGGAGAGGCAGGGCTGCAGCAGGGGTGGCCCTGGCCCGCCAAGAGGGGGGTGAAGCCCCCCGGCTGCAAATCCCACCCCACACCGGGAGTGGGAACACTGCCACCCTCCCACTCCATGGCAGCAGACCAGGAGCCGGCACTGACCTGTCCAGCCTGCAACTGCAAACAGGCGCTGATCCCCCCCGAGCAGCCCTCCCTCCATCCCCGGGGCAAAGCAGCGAGCACGAGCTACCAGCAGAGATGCTGGGGGACCCCGGAGCACCCCCGAGTGATCCCAGAGCCCACAGCTTGATGACACTCACGGGTGACGAGCTGCCCGCTGAGATAGACTGGCCCAGCTCCACACTGGAGCACGAAGGTGACGGGAGGGACGAGCTCCAGGCCTTTGAGGCTGATCTGCAAAGAGCCGGAGCTCAGAGACCCGCGGCCCCAGCCTGAGATGACGCCGTCACCCCTGGGCAGGGGCTGTGAGTGGGGCAGCCCTTACCATGGGGAGCAGCGAGCTCCGCAGCGCCGCGATGGGCACCGGCTTGTGCTCCCCGGAGGCGTTTTTGGAATCCACAGCCACCACATGCAGCTCGTCCCTGGCGTCAGCTCCCAGGCAGATCTGCAGGGCCGAGCAGAGAGCCCATGGCAGGGAGCCGCCGGCCCGAGCGCCAGCAGGTCCCCGGGCGGGGCTCGGCTCTCACCGTTCTCAGCAGCACCAGGTGATCCAAGAAGTCGTCATCCTCCTTCACCACGCAGCTCCGGGAGCCTGTGCCCAGCTGGCAGCCTGGGAAACACGGCGGGATCTGTGCACGCACAAGCTGCCCCCTCCCAAAAGCAAAGAAAGGTCCTCCCCCCACCCCAAAACACAAGGGGGGCTTTCCCGGGTGCGCGCTCAGTGCAAAAGGGGCAGGCGCACCCAGCCTGGCTGCCCGCAGAGCGGAGCCACCATGCCCAGCTCACTCCCACCAGGTCTCGTCCTGGGGCTCACAGCTCCGTACCCCACAGCGCAGCCACGGGCCGATCCTCTGACAGTGACCGGGAGAAATCAAACGAGCTGTTCATCCTCCACAGCAAATCCAACACCAGAGACAGCAGCACCCACCGAGCAACGAGCCCCTGCCCTCTCACCGACTGCTAATAAAGGAAAGAGGGGTCCCGGGAGGTGCAGGTTGGGAATGCACTGCAGGTGTGGGGGGGTGGAGGTGGCATCAAAGCACCCACCACCCCCTCACACCCCCAGCAGCACCTACAGCCCACCTGAGCACACTTTAGCTTGATTAGAGACGAGGCCACCAGCCCTGGCAGTGAGACCACCGGTCCCTGGGACCCCTGTTCCCTGGGCCAGCCCCACCCTACCCTCCACTGCTTGGGAAGTTACTCATTAGCTGCTGGGATCGGGGACGAGCCCCCCGAGTGTCACTGGACAGGGATCTGAGGCTCTGAATTGGGAACACTCCCCGAGCTGCATTTTCTCTCTTTATTTAGTTATTTCATCACTGCGGGGTGTTAAAAGCAAAACACTAAGGAAGGATCCCAGCAGGGCAGACCCTGCAGCATCCCAGGTCCCGTTCCTGTGCAGCAGCTGGGATTCCCCTGCACCAGAAGGTGGCACTTGGCACCTCTGACAGTTCTGCCTGCCCTTTTGGGGTGTGGGAACATGTGGCAGGGCTTAGGGGCTAGCACCAAGGCACACCCAGCGCCCGGCTTTTCTCCGGTACCCACAGCCCCGGGAGGGGGGATGGACCCCCCGAACCTCAGGCAGGCACCCAGGAACAGCACATGGAGCAGCACCCTCTGCTCGGGACAGATTTGGAGGCACCACAGAGATTCGGAGGTTTATTTCACACGGCAGGAGGGACAAAAACCAGGACAAAAACTGTACAGTCACTGCACATACTGACACCAACTTAGGCCCAAAGGTGCTGCGTGGCAGCGCGGTGTGGGCAGAGCACGTCTGCACATGTGTGAGATGAGAGTCCACCTCCCGTCCCCGAGCGGCACGGACACAGACATCTGTCCCAAACGAGAGGGAGAAACTGCCAGAGATCTGACAAGACCGTAATTCCCTGGCTTTGGAAGTCCTCCGGGCTCGGAGCTCCCCTCATTCCTCTGAGCTTTTCCTTTGCTGAAGGCATCACTGCAGCTCCTGGAATTGCACCCACCCCTGGAATGCAGCAGCTGGGGCAGGGATGGAAATCCTGGGAAGGGCTTGAGCGTGCAGGAGGCTCTTCTCTCCTTCTCAACAGACGGTCCAAAACTGGCCAAGCCTGGGACGACAGGGTCCTTCGTCCTTCAAGAAAACAGAGCTGGCGGTCTCCACATCCCACTGCCAGCCAGGAACACCCCAGATGGGAGTTTGTTCCCTGTCCGCACATCCCTGAGGCTGTGCTGCCCCTTGGCGAGCAGCTCCAGAGCTTTTCCCCAGCTCCAGGTCTCCAGCACCAACGGCACGAAGGAGCTGGTGCTGTCCCAAAACCACCAGCATTCCCAAGGGAGATCCTCCTCCTCTCTGGGTCAGTGTGTGCACTGGAGGGTCCTGCCAGCACCGGCACCCCTGGTGCTGCTTCTCCAACCCTGGCCCTGCAAGAAGAGGGTGGGAGGTGACACAGTGTCACCCAGCAGGCTCAGCTGGGGACAGGGACCCGCAGCCACCGCCCCGGCAGGCACAGAAGGGATCCAGGAGCACCATGCACAAGGTGTGGAGCTCCAGTGAGCCACCGAGGCAGCAGCCCAAGGAGGGTTAAAGCTCTCGGGGCAGCGGGGAGGTGTCGGCAGCTGTAGCCGGGCTGACACCGGACTCACGTGCCCGAACCCGGGCAGCAGCCTGGGGCTGGCCACGGGCTGTGGTCCCCGGGGAAGGCGGCGGCCAGCGCGGGCAGAGGAGAGGCCGGAGGGATGATGACCCGGCCGGGAAACACTCTCCTCCCAGCTCTCGGCTGATCCCAGTCAGTCGGACGGACCCGCGGGCGTCTCTCCGCCAGCAAACCTGAAAGAGGGGAGCACAGGGGGTGAGAGGCCAGATCCTCCCACCATTCACCGCCCCGTGTTCCCAGCACGGGTGAATCCTTCACAGGGAATACCTCTGGCACCTCTATCTGGCTGCCCGCGCAGTCTGGCAGGAAACCTCTCCTCCCCTCAGCCGTCAGGAGGGAAACGCGGTTAAAACCCACAGTAACCAGAGTAACTCCAATTTTGTCATACTAATAAAAAAACCTCAGTGTGGAAAAAGCCCACCCTACAATTTGGAGGTGTAAATCGGTGTCAGGGTGCCGGCAGGGCAGAGCCACAGCATGGGCGTCCCCTGCCACCCCTGCCAGCCCCCTGCAGCCTGTGGGCTGCCAGCTCCGGGAGCGCATTTCCCATCACGGGACGGAGCAGGATGAAATTAATTCCATTCCCAGATTTACACCGCTGGAGGGCAAAGCAACCTGCTGAGCCCGGACTGGTGACGGCAGCCGCAGTGCCTCGCTCCGGAGGGGGTCCCCGCGTTTTCCTTCTTTAGCAGCACAAAGTGGGACCGGCAGGAGAAGGGGGAATCCCAGGCTTTGGAACACATTCCTGCTCAGCTGGTTTGCTTCACCACCCGTGTTTCCTTTACCCAGGAACAGCAGACCCGGTCCTGGCGGGCTGGAGTGGGACTGGTTGCGACCCCAATTTTGCAGCCCAGTGGAGGGGCCAGAGTTTTAGGGGAACATAAAGGAAGAGGGCGGTGGTTCCCAGTCCCACACCCCAGAGCCTCTGCCATGCACCTCGGAGTCTGCCTGCTCCCCCAGCTCTGAACTGCGCTGTCAGAGCACCGTCCCACCACTGACACCCCCTCCCCACGCACACCCCAAAGGGCTGGACCCCCCTAGCCCCTCCCGAGCAAATGCCTACAGGTACCTACTCATCAGGCTGTGAGCTCAGTGCGGGCTGCGCGCCCTGCAGCCGGGACTCGCCCAGGGGCCGCTGCCGGTGGCCACTGCCCTGGGGCAGAGGAGTCTCCTCTGTTCTGCTGCCGCTGCCCCGAGCCTCGCCGTCCTCCCCGGGGCGCCCGGGGGCCGCCTTGCTGTCCTCTGCAGGGCCCCCCTGAGGGCTGAAGGCACAGGGACAGCGCTGCAGGTCCTGTGAGACGGCGTGGAGCCGGCGGTCGGCACGGCGTGGGCAGCACAGCAGCTTGCGGAAGGCGCTCCTGAAGTCGGGGCTGCGGCAGTAGATGATGGGGTTGAAGGCTGAGTTGATGTAGCCCAGCCAGTTGAGGAAGAGAAAGAGCTGGTCTGGCACCAGTGACCGGCAGAAGACCTTGATGATGTTGGCCACAAAGAAGGGCAGCCAGCAGAGGGTGAAGATGCCCATGATGATGCCCAGGGTCTTGAGTGCCTTGTGCTCCTTGATGGCCAGCAGACGGGAGGGCCGCCTGCGCCGGCTGCTCCTGGACGTGGGGCTGGGGGGCTCCTGCAGGAACCTCACCTTGTCCTTGCCGATGAGCTGGACGTGCCGCGTAGCCACGGCAAAGACTCGGACATAGACGAAGATCATGACGAGCAGGGGCACGTAGAAGGAGATGGTGGAGGAGATGATGGCGTAGGTCATGTTGGTGACAAAGTCGCAGCAGCGCGGGTCGTCGTAGCAGCGCGCCGCCTGCTCGTCTGCCCCGTCCCGCCACCAGTGGTTCATGATGGGCAGGAAGGAGATGAAGGCAGAGATGGCCCACACCAGGCACACCACAGCCCGTGCCCGGCCCTTGGTCACCAGCGCCTCGTACTGCAGCGGGAAGGTGATGGCGAGGTAGCGATCCACGGCGATGGCACACAGCGTCTCGATGCTGGCCGTGACACACAGCACGTCCAGCGAGGTCCACAGCTCGCACACCATCGTGCCGTAGGGCCAGTGGCCGCTCAGCAGGATGGTGGCCCCTGGTGGCACCACCAGCAAGCCCATGATGAGGTCGGCGCACGCCAGCGAGGTGATGAAGACGTTGGTCATGGTCTGCAGCCGCGGCGTCTTGGCGATGGCCACGATCACCAGCAAGTTACCGGCCACGATGACCAGGACAGTGAGGCTGATGGCGGTCCCCAACAGCCACTGCCGGCCCAGGCTGCCGGCCCCGCTGCAGTTCCCGGAGCCCCCCCAGGCGCTGCCGTTGCCCGCGGGGAGGGGGCTCATCTCGGCCGGGCTGGGGGCGCCGGCCCCGCGCCCGCCGTGCGCTCCCCGCCGCGCTCCCGGCGCAGCCCTTGGGGCGGACCGGCGGGGCCGGGTCCCCTCCGCGCCGGAGGAGGAGCCTTTAAAGGCGCGGGGCGGCCCCGGGCTGCCCGCTCCGGAGGGCGAGGGAAGGGGAGCGGGCGGCGGCACCTCCTCCCCCGGACGCGCTGCTCCGGCCCGCCCCGCTCCCCTCGGCATCCCCGCCGGACGCCTCAGCCCCTCGCCGTGCGCCCCTCGCCGTGCGCCCCTCGCCGTGCGCCCCTCGCCGTGCGCCCCTCGCCGTGCGCCCCTCGCCGTGCCCTCCCGCCCTTCTCCGTGCTCTCCATCCCCTCACTGTGCCCTCCAGCCCCTCTCCGTGTCCCCAGTCCCACACACCTGTCCCTGTTCTCCACGCACCCTGCACCCTGCCGTGCACACCATTCCCGCACTGTCCCCTGGTCCTTCCCTGTGGACCCTCACCCCTTTGTGCCACCCTCACCGTGCCCGTCCCCATGTGTCCCTCTCCGTGCACCCCTCGCTGTGCTCAGACTCTCCCTGGGCAGGACAGACTGTCCCTGGTGGGGACAGTGACACCCCTGTCATCCCCCTGCCCCAACATCAGCACAGGGCTGGCAAGGCGACACCCCGCTTCCAAAGATGACACCCAGGGCCACAGTCACCATTTCACTTCCATATTTATTGCCTGAACCTCCTTCCCAGTGAATGGGGGAGACCTTTCTTGCTCCCCCTCCTGAATTTGGGTGGATGCTGGTGTTTGGAGACCCCCACCCGCACTTCCTGCCCCTCTCCCTTGGCACTGGGGAACCACCCAATCTCTGGAGGGCTCCACAGCCCATCACTGTTCCCAGGGCCCCTGGGCAGACTCCAGAGTGGATCATCTTTCCCTATCAGTTATTTATACAAATACTGGAACTTCTAAGACAGACAGTCTCCAAATGTGGCAGTTTGAAGTTTCAGCCAAATGGGGGAATGTTGACAAAGACGGAAAAAATATGTGTAAAAATGATCTGGTTGGCATTTCTTCCCATTCATGAGCTATGAAAGCAGAGTCCTGGTTTTATGAGCTTGATCTTTACAAGGCTGTTTTGGATTTTGTAAGCCCTCAGCCAAGGGCTTGATCCAATCTCACTCAGCTCCCCGCCCCGGCATTTGCTGCTGGCTGGGTCCAAGCAGGGAATTGCTGTTCACAGGGCAGTTTGTCCTGGCCCCGGAATGGCACATGGCACAGACATGGCGTGTGCAGGGAGGCTGTCGTCTGTCCAGTGTGGCTGCACCCCCAGCTCCAGAGGGCACATGGAGCTGGATTTGTGTCTGAAAGTAAAGATCTGAGGGGAGGTCCCTGGATAATGAGGGCTTTGGGCTTGGCTGTGTGGAGTTGCCAAAGGCCGGGCATGGGGCAGGATGCCCAGCTCTGCCCCTACCCTCCTGAGTGACCAGGGGCTGCTGGCTTCCCGTCCTTCCCTCCGCTTTCCGTCCTCACCTCTGCTTCCCATCCTTGCCTCCACTTCCCTTGCAGCCCCAGTTGCCCTGCAGAGCTGGGCTCTGTGCTGGCTCCCAGACACCAGAGGGGCTGCAAGACCCTCCCTAGGCATTTTACAGCCTGTTTTCCTGCAGACAGTCCCTCATGGCCTTTTTGGGCCCTGGAGGGAGCTCCCCCTGCATTCCGAGCCACGGACAGGCACACTGCCCACGGCAGGACAGACAGCCAGGCACTCCCGAGGGGCCAAGCAGGCATCCAGCCCCATCCTGGTGTCTTCTCTCTGGAACTCAAATCAGCACCACTCCCGGACAGGAGGGCTCAAAGCCCTGCCCCATTCCCAGGGAGCAGACAGGACTGGGGAGAGGAAGGGAGAGTCCCAGGCCTTTCATCACCGCAGGGGAAGTAACGTGGCTCCGTATCTTTGTCCCAGTTTTACAGCTGGAAAAGCTGAAGCAGAGATGCTGGGTCTCACCCAGCCCTGACCCCCATCCCTGCTGCTCCAGAGCCTTGATCCAAGCCCCCACAGGGATGGAGACCATCCAGCCCAGGGCTGCCACCAGGGGAAGCATCCTCTTCCCTTTCCCACCACAGCCACGGGCCAGGACTGCTGGCCCAGCTCTACCTGCACAGCCACTGGCAGTGGGGGAGGCAGAGCCAGCCCTGGCAAAACGCCACAGGAAGCCAATGGGTCAAGTGTTGCTTAGAAAACTCTGGGAAAATATGTTTATGCCATGGATCAGAGCAGCTCCTCTGGCTGTTGCTACAGAATAAACAATGGGTATTTAAAACTACTTCTTTACACATAGAGAATTGGGATGAATTAGGGGAGATCCCTACTTGGGGAGAGCTGGGATGCAGATGGGAACTGGCACCTCCTTGCTGGGCAGCACATGAAGTTCCTGGTGCCCACAGATGTGTTCGGAGAGAGGAAACAGATGCCTGAGCTGATCCCAGACACATCTGAGGGCACACAGGCTCTGCTTGGTCACAGAGAGTGAGGGGTGAGAGCTCAAGTAGCAGCTATGGATAAAACAAAAGCTTTTTATAGCTGGGAGCTCGCTCCCTCCCTGGCACGTGGCCACATACTCGCCGGTACAGGACATGAGATAAACCCATCACACGGTGGAGTCACAGTGCTGTCACTGCCTGTGGCCACACCAGCGTCCCCCTCTCCCCTCTGCTTCAGCTTCGAGCAGAGGGTCCAAAACCAGCCCCAGTGCAGCAGGTGATGGTACCAAAACTGCCCACGAGCCCTCAAGGGGTTTCACCTGTCCATCACAAGGGAGGACACCTGGGGATAGCACAGGACATGGATGAGGACCATGGGATGCTCTTCCCTCTGCCTAAGAAGGAGATGCCCAAGGAGAACCATTTTACCCCAAATTCCCTCCCCATGGAGGGAGCTCTGGACTCGCTGGGATGGGCACAGGGCCAGGCTGGGCTTTGGGAATGGGTCCTGCTCTGGCTGTGTGTCCACAGAAGCGATAGACTCCCCTGGACTTTCAGAATAGTTTCCATATCAGATCCACAAATCTTGCTTTGAAGTTGTTTGGGATTCTCTGTCACCACATTTCCTCATCAGCACATAAACAGGCTGTGATGAAGCTTTAACCCCTGGGTACTGCCTGTCCCAGGAAGCCTGCAGGAAGCTCCACATAAACTCTGGTCTCCATATAAACCCTCCTCCCCCGGCACAGGCGGGCACGGCTCTGGGAGCTGCAGCACTGTCAGCCAGGGCTTGGGCAGGAAGTGAAAAATCTCTGTGTCAGAATAATAAAAGGCACTAAAAACGTGCTGTTTCACGGACTCTAATACAAGCTGCTGTTTTTAGCGTGTGGGTTACCCAAGGCGTGCTCAATATCCCATGGCAAATATCCCACGGGCAGCGTGTATCCACATTCACGGGGTTCAGGCAGGGTCTGTGCTGTGCGTCGGGGGTGCTTTACCCCCTGTTGCACGTCCAGTAGCTCCCCTGAGCCGGCTGCTGTCCCAGCACAGCTTCCCCATCACCCAGGGGAAGATCCCTGTGCCACCCCGGCGCTGCCATCCCAGCCCGGGGTGAGCCCTGGATCCTGAGGAGCTCCAAGCTCCCACGTCTCAAACACTCACATCCTGTTTTCCAGGCGAAGCTCCTGGGAGCTCCTGCCTCGGTGGTGATGAAAGAGGCAGCGCGGGCACCCGGGAGGTCGGAGCCGGCCCAGCCGGGGCTGAGGTCACTCTGCTCCCTGTTTATCAGCCCGTTCCCACAGGGTTTTGCCCTACGGACACACAGCTCGGCAGAAGGAGCCGTGGTGTCCTTCAGAGGCCGGGCAGGGCTGGTGGGACCCCTGTCCTCGCCTGGGGCACCCTGGGGTGAACAGATGGGGGCTGGAGGGGTGGGAAACCCGCCACGGAGAATGCAGCTTATGGCCACCGGCATCGCTTCCGAGGAGAGGAGATGGAGGCACGGATCTGGCTCCGGGGCCATCCTGCCGTGCCCAGAGCAGGCAGTCCGAGACCAGGCACAGCCACTCGTCACCCCGGGGCTGCAACTCTTCCCGAGGCCACGGCAGCAGTGAGAGAATGAGGGAAAGGGGCATCGAGATCCTGAAACCCAGCCAGTGACAAAGGCTGCGCTAAGGCAACCCCAGGTCCTGCTCCTGCCCCCCAGATCCCTGCGCAATTATGTTTTCAAATTAAAAAATAAATCATAGTAAAGCTGTTTTCTTTCCGGTGTTGTTGAGAAGAAAGCCTCCTACAGCAGCAGCAGCAGCAGGGCAGTGCCTGCAGGCAGTTATTCCCAATTTCTGACATTTTTATCACGCCTTGCACCATGGTTTCATTTCTGACAGGTCCCATCTCCCTCCAGCTGCAAGTACCCAGAGAAAGGAGAGTCCTCATGCTGCCATCACGACCTACAAACATTTTACAGATGTTTTCACAGCTCCTTTCCCATTGTTTCTGGTTTTCCTTCAGCTGTTGCTAAAGCAAACTGGGGTGGGGGAAGGAGGGAGAAGTTTGCAATAACACGGGTCCAGATTTCACAAAAAGTGTGGGAAGTGTCGAGAAAAAACGTCAACAACAGAAATGACCTCAGGGAGAGCCGAGCTTTCAGGCAGGGCTTTCGGAGGGAGAGAGGAGCACCCTGCCCGTGGGATTCCCAGCTCTGCCCCAAAGCGAGGTGGGAGGGAGAGGGTCCAGCCCTGCTTTGGGGAGAGAAGCTGCTTTGGGGAAGCTGGCAGGGATGAGGGAGCGAGTGCCAGCAGCCCCGCGTGGAGCCCCCTGCCAGCCCCCCCACCACGGACACCGGGCCGCCCGCTGCCTCCCCCTGCCCCTCCTCTGCCCCCTGCATGCCCGGGCACCCTCTGCCAAAGCTCCCGGCTGTGCCCCCACTGCCCAACAGCACCCATCCCTGGGCCCCTCCTGGGGCTGACACCAAGCTGTGTTTGCTTCCAGCCCAATGTTTGCAGGGAGGAAAACCAACAACAACGAGGAGGAGGAGAAAGAGGAAGAGGAGGAGGAAGTCAAACACTCCCCCTCCGGCTCTGGGTATGGGTGCCACGGTGAATCCCATGCCACAGAGGCTGTTGCTAGCAGGTGTCAAGAGCAGGACCCAAAGAGCACATCCCAGGGTTGCGTTTTGGGGTGCTGAGCACCCCCGGCAATGCCAGGGGCGTCCCAGTCAGGGTTTCCTGCCGAGGGCTGGGGCCAGCGGAGATGGCCTTCCCAAAGGCAGGATGGGCTTGTTTATGGGGCAACTTTTATCTGCACAAACAGCCCTTGGGCGGGCAGCGGGGATGTGGCTTTGTCCGGGTTTGTCCTTATCGCCCGCCGCGATCGGAGGGGAATGTAAACACAGACGGATGGGGTGGAAATGCCGCGGCACCGGGACATCCTCACTGGGATGGGGTCCATCATCATCCCGTCCTTCATGGGGCTGGAGTGGGGTCCCCAGGCCTCCATGGGAGGGGTGGGGTGCAGAGAGGGCTGGGGATGAGCCTTCCCACGCGGGAGCCACACGGACAGGAGGTGATGGATGGGGCAAGATGAAAGCTGCCAGCCCCCCACTGCCCACCAGGCAGGAGTTTATCCTTCCCTCGGGTTACCTTTTTCCTGTCTCAGCAAACCCTCCTGTAATCACAGCCCAGTCGGGATTGGTGGGGCCGGTGATGGCAGGGCCAGGCAGGAGCTGCCCCTGCTGCCATCCCCCAGGGCTGCTCTCACATCAGGGACAGGGGCATTTCATGACTTATAAAACACGTTTTCTTCCCCAGGACCCTGCCAGGGGAGTGAGTCCTTCACCAAAAGCCACCCCGGCTCAGCTACCAGTGATTCAAAGCAGGTCAGAAGCAAAGACAGTGCTGGTGGAGAGACGGACACCTCGGAGAGGCACTTCTGCTCCCGATTTAGAAGGCAATAATGCGATAACCTCGTGTCACATGAAGATGACGAAGGGCTATCCAGCCCTGGGAGCTGCCCATGGAATGGGCAGATAAAATGCCCTGGAGAGGAACATGCTGTAATCGGAGGGTGCTGGTAGCAGGAGAACACCCAACGCCTCTTCCCTGCCTGCAGCAGCTCCCGGGCAGTTGGAGCTGGGCAGGAGAATCCTGTTCCCTGTGTGCTGCCGGGAGCACCGAACTCCAGCAGGCACCGCGATGGTGACACCGTGGTAGGGCCGGCCCTGCTCTGCCCCAGCCAGGATGTGCCCTTAAACCCTGACCTTCCCCCAGTCCTTGACCCCATAACGGTCCATTCTCCAGCAGAAGGAGGAGGAGGAAATGGCAGCGGCTGCCTCGCTGGGTTGGGGGTCACTGCTGATGTCATTTCATGCCGGAAATGTTGTTTTCCTGCCCCAGTGCCCAGTAATCGATTCAGCAGCTGGCACAGGGCGAGGGCTGCCTGCCAGGCACCACAGCCTGCCTGGGCTCCCGAGGGGTACCACAGCCTGCCTGGGCTCCCGAGGGGTACCACAGCCTGCCTGGAGTCCCACAGGACCCTGGGGGGCAGAAACACCCCTGTCCATACCCCAACCTGGCAGGAGACCACTGCCCTGGACACCGAAATGCTGCCCCATAGGAAATGCTCAGAGATGCCCTGGGGACCCCCAGCACCCCGGAGCGGGACCGTGGCTCCGCAGGGATGAGGCTGGCCCTGGCCACGGTTCGGAGCAGTGCGTGGCTGCCGAGCTCCATCTGTCGGAGCCGGGCTGTTGGTTTGGGCAGGACGGGGCTGGCTGTGTCCCACCACCGCCCGGAGCAGGAGAGCAGCCTCAGGCCCCGGCCCAGGGACAGGCACTGCCACAGCCTCGGTGACCCCGCCGTGCTGCAACACAGGCGGAGCGCTGCCGAAATGCTGCTGGCATCTGCTGGTGTCTGTGCCGTCATCCGTGCTGGAATCCAGCCTGGCTCCCGGCATCCCGGCCGTCAGCAGATGTCAGCACCGGACCGGTGTCCGGTGAGGGTCAGCAGAGCCCTGTGGCCACGGCTGGGGGGACCAGGGAAGGGATGAAGGGCTTCTTCTAGAGGGTACTCGTGAGCAGGGTGGTCCCAAGGATGCTCTGAGGGGTTTCATGCCCGGGTTTCATCCCTGGGTTCCCCAGCCTCCCCCGTGCCCAGCCCAGGGGTCCCGCCCAGCCGACCCTGCGCCCCTCCCACCACAATTCAGCCTCTCTTTAAAACTTTTCTTTTATAAGGTATTAAGACAAACCCTATTTTTCCACAGCTCCAGGCCCGGCAGCCCCACCGGAGCATCCCCGGGCACACGGCGTGGGGGATGCCGGACCCGTGTGTGGCCCCCGGCTCCTCCCGCATTTGTTCCCGGCTCCTCGGGGGAGGCAAAGCCATTTGGGATGGGGTCTGCCACCCAGCCGGGCGGACATCTGTCCCCGCAGCGTTCCCACGGGGACCACCCGGACCTCCCAGGGCGGCCACCCGCGTGGGCAGGGGAGGGCACGAAGGGGCAGCGCTGCCAGCACCCCCGAGGGCTCTGTGGGCTCCCCGCGTGGCGAAGGGCCCGCGGCACGGGAAGCGCGACCCTGGAATGGGGGGCACGGCCCGAGGGTGCCCCGGGGGCAACGGAGCACAAAAGGGGACCCGGGGTCCCTTCGGGGGTCCCGCCCAGGCCCCGCCCAGGCCCCGCCCAGGCCCCGCCCATTTACCGCGAAACCCCGCCCCGCCTGCTTTGCATAGCCCCGCCCCCTCCCGGGCCCGCCCCGCCCCGTCACTGCGTGGCCCCGCCCCCTCCCGGGCCCGCCCGCCGGAAGGGGCGTGGCGCTGCCCGGAAGCGGCGGGCGGGCGGCGGCAGCGCCGGTCCCGCTCCCGGTCCCGCTCCCGTCATGTCGGGCCGCTGCTGCCAGGGGCAGACGCCCAGTCGCGACATCCCGGGCCCCGGCAAATGCCTCGCCCTGCCCGACGGGGCCCCGCTGCCGCCCGGCGACTACAGCACCACGCCGGGGGGCACCGTGTTCGGGACCACGCCGGGCGGTGAGCGCCGGGCCGGGCGGGGTCCCTGCGAGGGGGGACTGGGCGGGCCCTTGTGGGGGGGAGCGGGGAGGTCTCACCTGGGGAAGGGGCTCGGTTGGAGCGGAGGGGGGAGCGCTCCCCTTCTGTCCCGGCAGGAGAACGGGGAGTCCCCGCTTTGTCCCGGGACGCAGCGGAGGTTTGGGGGGGCTGGGGCAGCAGGACAGCACCTGCCCAGGTGTCCGTGCTGGGGAAACACGGCAGCGCCTCGGGAGCCTCGCAGGGAACAGCCTCGGCCTCCCCGTGGTTACTGATTAATTCTAATCTCTAATATTTGCTGTTTTCTTTGGCAGTCAGCAAACCCTGGGGCCTTTTTCTTTATTTCTAATCCCAAATTGCTCCAAATTCTGGAGGCACAGCGCTCCGCTGCTGCAAACAGGCCGTGGGCTTGTTCCCTCTTTGTCTGCTGCGACGTCCTGTGCAGCCTCAGGAAGCTGCCGGGAGAGGAATCTGTGGGGATTTCATCCTCAAGTAAGAGTAACAAACCGATTATGCTAAGGGCTCCTCCATCAGAGAGGTTTTGTGTCCCCATCTCCTCCTTGGGTGTTTAATTTTGGCAGTTTGGCCCCGAGAGAAGTGGCCGCGGTTCCAGGTGATGGCACCTGGCACAGGGTCAGTGTGGGGAATTCCAGCTGCCTCTGGTGCCCCTGAGCCGGGGCTTGGGGTGATTTTTTTCCACATCCTGTAGAATGCAGGTCACTGCCTCCCTGCCCAGGTGGATGTGAGCAGCAGGAATGATGAAGCCGTGCCTGAAGTTCAGCCAAAAGAACAAACTGTGGGAGGGGATGGAGGTTTTGTTGGTCCCTCGGATCTACCACAGGATTCCAGGGGTTAAAATTCGGAGAGAAGGGGAAGTGACACTGCTGACTGACTCATCGGGGTTTGTGTGTGCAGAAAAGCTGAGGTTTGGGGTTGTTTTGGCCATGTGTTCCCTCTGAAAGCAGGAGATCGCTGCAGGGATTGTGTTGGGGTGTGGGAGACTTCCCCAGCGTGGGTAACACAGCAGAAATGAGCAATTAGCGGCACGCAGTAATGAGCCCTCCGGGGCTGTCAGCTCTTGTTCCCCGGGGACTTGCCGAGTGTCGGCAGCGAGAGGAGAGGCTGGACCGTGTTTGTGGCCGGGGTGTGCCCACCTGGCAGCGCTCGGGGCTGTCCCGGCCCGTTTGGGGACAGCGTGTGTTGCCCGGCCCTGCTGCGGCATCACCCCGCTGCTGGAGGGAGGGAGGATTCGGAGCTGCTGGAGGACAGACACGCAGGGCTGCGTGTCTGACTTGTGGTGCTCTCAGGGAGCCGAGCATCCCGTGGTGGGTGGGTTTTCCTGCTAAATACACCCTGGCCTCCCTGGCAGCACCGGGGAGCTGCTGGGAACGTGGCTTTGGGCGTGTGAAGGAGCTTCTTTGTGCCTGGGGCAGCCCAGGCTGGGTGTCCTGCCCAGGGTGTCCTGCTCCAGCTGTCCACAGGCCCTTTGCTTTCGGGAGCTCTGGGCATGAGGTTGTTGGAGGAACATGGAAGCTCCGTGCTCCCGGTGCTGGTACATGAGCCGCAGTTCCAGGAATCCCTGTCCTAGTCCTGCTCCCTGAGCTTCCCAGGAATTTAACACCCCTCTCCCAGCCAGCTGACTGTTGGGTTGGATCCTTCTCCTGAAACAACTCAAGTTCAGAATCATCAGTGAAAAGTTTTTCAGTGTTTTGAGAACTCCCTGGCAGAACTTGGTTGGAACACAACACCCGGACATGTTGTTTTATGTATTTATTTTATATTTATAGTGTTCAAACCAAAGGGAGTTGATTGTTCCAGGACAGATGGTGACGGGAGCTGTTTGCCCACATGTGTGTACTTTAGTTAACGCTTTTGGGGAGGGCACAAGGACAAGTTCCTTTCCCTCTGGCTGGAACAGGAGCAGAGCAGGACCTACCTGATCCAGAGGGGTGTGCAAACACTGTTTTGGGAAGCAAACACTGTTTTCCAGCACTTCCTGGGTTAAGGCTGTGGGCTGTTTGGAGGGATCCCTTTTCTGTCTGTGGTTTTTGAGCTTTTTCCATGAAATTCCTTTATAAGGAACAGGGTGTTCCGTGGTGTTCCTAGAAATCCATGCCCAGAGGCTCGATGTGGTAGGCTGGAGCTGGGTGGTTCCTGGTTAACCCTTGGAGCATTAGCAATCTGTGTAAGCCTTGAGCAAGGTGTGTGTAGCTGCTGCTCCGCCAAGGGACATGTCCGTGCAGGAATTCCCGCTGGGCAGCGCTCAGAGGGACACGGGCCTGCCACATCCTGTCCCCTGGTGTGTATTCACCTGCAGGTTCAGGTGGGATGTGGGTTCTGGTCGTGAGTGGAAAATAAATTCAGTTTTCTGTTTGCTTTGTGGGCTGGTGTGACCTTGAGCAAGGTGGAAGGGGCTGGATCTGCTGCTTCCAGCCCCTGCCTGGGGTTTGGAGTCCTGTGTTGCTCTGGGCAGCAGCTGGCAGCGTTTGGGTACCTGATGCCTCACCTTTAGTGGCAGAAATGGTGACAATGTACCTGGCTTTGGGGTGAGGTGATGCAGACTGAGCAGTGAAGCACTACATCACAGCTATCGCTTAGATACCCGAGAATCCCTGAGTGGTTTGGATTGCAAGGGACCTTAAAGATCATCCAGTTCCCCACCCTGCCCTGGGCAGGGACACCTGACCATGTTCCTGTCCCCCGCCCAGGTACCAGGATTATTTATGACCGTAAGTTCTTGATGGAATGCCGCAATTCTCCGGTTGCCAAAACACCCCCCTCCGACCTTCCGGACATTCCAGGCGTTACCAGCCCGAACGTGGAGGAGTTGAAGCTTGAAAACCACCATGTCCAAAACTGTGAGGAGAAAGTGAGCGCAGGTAAGCGCAGGCAGCAAAACCCCAACAACCCGTGAGGTGCACTGCTGGTTCCTAGAAATTCCAGAGCTGGAGTGGAGCCAGGAGATTCCCGTGAACTGTGGTCAATTCTCCAATGACTTCTTGGAAAGTCAGAGTGGGCTCGGTGTCACAGGGTAACAAGGTTCTTGTAGTTGTTTGATCCTGCTGTGGGCCCCAGCAATGTGACTTTTGCAGTTATTAGGTGTAATTTGATATAATTCCCATTAATTCAGCATTTGGGAAGCTGCTGTTGGATTAGGAGCCCTGTGGAGAGCAGAGGGGCAGCTGCTGCTGCCTCTCTCCCTGTGCTGGGCAGTGCTGCAGCTGCTTGGAGTTTCAGGTTACAATTCAGAGCAGGATTTACTTGGGTTTTTAATATCAGCCTGAGTTGTAAATTCCTCCTGCCTGTTTCTGACCCCATTTTGTGACAGGGACACTTCACTGAGGCCCTGCTGCAGCAACACAAGCCAATGTTGCCTTTGAAGAATTGTTTTAAAGTTATTTGAGGTTATTTCTTGAAGCAACCAGAACCCACCAAGTGCAAGTATTTATCTTCTCTCTAAAAATAAAGATCTGAAGGCTCTTATTCTGTGCTCACTCCAAGTAAAATCTTTCTAGAGTCAGGATTGCCTTGTGCCTGACACACTGTTGTGACCTGAAGTGGCTCACTGGGCTCCCTGGCACCCTGACATGCAGGCTGGGTGCTGGGTTGTGGCTCCCAGAGAATCCCTGTCCTCGGGAACAGCTCCTGGCTGCCCTCGCTGGTTCCTGTCTGGCTGTGGGAGCAGCTCTTGGGATGATGAGTGTGAAATGTGCCTGTCTGGGTTGTCCCAGCGACTGTCCTCATGGTGGTTCTCTACATTCCTTGTTAGGAGGAAATCCAGGCTAAGAATAAATTATTTAAAGGGCATTTTCTCTCCCTCTGCTTTGGTGGATCCCCCAGAGCTGACACCTTTACCAGAGCTTCACAAGATGGTTTTCACACCAACCCTGATGCCTGAATGCCGATTTTAAGCCCAAACGACCCCATTTCTGAAGCACAGCCAGCTGCCAGTCGCTCCTTCACTAAAATCTTTGGTATTTAATGTGGAACTCTGAGGACTCACCTGTGCTTTTGTCCCTCCCAGCAGGTGAGGAAGAGCAGTTCGACATGGACATCTAACGCACCTGCCCGGAGAGTGCTGATCCAGTGAAGCACCAGGAGTTGTCTTGAGGATTCCCACCAGCCAGGCTTACAGCAGCCCATGCCTTGAGTGCCTTCCTGCTCCTGGGAAAGGCAGATGATTCCCTCGGGAGAGCAGAGCGTGTCCTGTTCCAGGGGCCGGGTCTCGGAATGCTGGAGGAGACACTCTCACCCCTTGGTTTTGGTTCCAGTTTTATGCTTTTGTTAATCATTTTAATACTGTAACAGTTACAGAAATGCAATATAAGGGAGAAATAAAAAATCATGTGGAGTCTCCTCGTGTGGAGATGAATGCAATAAATGTGGCTTCTGTCCCTTATTCCATCAAGAAGCTGCTGACCTGAGGCATTAAAATGGGTCAGGTGCTTCTGTGCCTCACCCTCAGGTACCCCCTGTGCTGCTGGGGCTGGGCTGAACACCCCTGTGTCCCACCTGGTCCCTGGGGCAAGTTTTGGTCTGCCAGATCTGTGACAGAAACTGTCCCCTGAGTGTTTCCAGAAGGCTCTGTCACAAGGTGCGTTCTCTTGCCTGCCTGGCAGGGGGCCGGGCTCAGGCTGCAGGTGGGAATATTTGGGATCAGTTCAGCTGGAAGCACTTGGAGGGTCCCTGACTCTGAGCTGGGGAAAGGAAGGAGCCTCCAGCTTCTCTGCTGCAATTCCTTCTTCCTGGCATGTGTTTGCCTGGGTTTGTGATCCTTGCTGAAATTTCCATGCTGCTTTACCCTCACTTCTCTTTTCCATCATGTGGTGGGCAGGGAGAAGAGCTTTGGGGAAGAGGGTTTCACAGGGAGGTTAGAAACAAAGTCTGTCAGGCTTCGAGAGGGGCGTTTTCAACCAATAAAGTTAATTTTGCCGTGGGAATGTTCAGATTGGGTCCCCAGAGCAAATATCTTCATTTTTAGCCTCAGTGAGGTTTGATAAATACGGTCTGGACAGTCTGTAAGACACATTGCTGTGCTACTGCTGGGGGGTGGGGGCAACCTCAGAGGAAGAGAATCCGGGGCACAGCCTGAACTTCAGACTTCCTAAACCACAAGGAGCGTCTGTGCAAATCAGGTTTGGTAGATAGCATTTAAATACCTGCTAATGAAGCTCAGTGGTGACATTATGATATGCAAACCCTCAATAATGAGTAACAGAACAAAGCAATTGCTGCAGATAAACATGCATTTCTCTAGGATAAGATTTAAGGGTTTCTCTGAAACCTTAATGGGAGCAAATCCAAATTTATTGCCCTCAGGTGTGACTTTATCAGTCTCAGCTGCACCAGTTACGTTCTGATGAGGGTTTAGAGGGGAGCTGCTGTAGCTGGGACAGACCTTTTTCTGTGTTAAATTGGTGGTTTTGATTAAAAATGGCACTGCTGGGCTGTGGTGCAGCTGCAGTCCAGCTCCTCATGTCCTCAGAGCCCTCCTGCTCCGGTCACTGCTGGCACAGCAACCCACAGCTGCAATTTCCGCAGGGGCAGCATCAGTTTTTGGTTTAGGAAAACTTCCCATGTTGATGGCAATTTCCCCAAAGCTCCCCTCCTTCGGGGGAGACTGAAATAGCCGTGACAGGCTGGGGAGGGTGTGCAGGGACTGAATCCGGGCGCTTGTGCTGGGGCTCGTTCTCCTGCTCTGTCCGGAATTCTCGCTCCAGCGTGGGTTTACAGTGGGAAGGGTTGGATCGATGGAACCCCTCGGTGGGCAGGTTTCCTGGACAGGGACCTCTCTCGGCAGGGAAGGGTTGGATCGATGGAACCCCTCGGTGGGCAGGTTTCCTGGACAGGGACCTCTCTCAGCAGGGAAGGGTTGGATCGATGGAACCCCTCGGTGGGCAGGTTTCCTGGACAGGGACCTCTCTCGGCAGCGTTGGGTGTCGCCGTCCCCTGAGCTGTGTGTCTGGGCAGTGTCCCACTCTGTCACCCGGGACTGTGGTTTCGGTGGGAGACACGGTGCTGGTGGCCCTGGGACCGCCCGGAGGTGTCATCCCAAGCTGAGGGCTGCACATTCAGGCAGTTTGGGGTAGAAAAGAGCCGATTTCAGCCTCGACCTGCCATGGCTGTTGCAGGAGCAGGAGTCTTGTGGCGTTGAGATTTGGTGCCGGTACGAAAGTGGCTGCCTGGTTTTTGGGGGTGTCAGGTATTGCAGGTAATGCTCCTAAGCGCCATTCCCTCCCACCTGTAGGAGAGGTAACACGTGCTGGAGGTGTTAAGTGCTTTGTCTATGCCCCGGCAGCTTTGGCAGCTTTGCATCGGTATCTGCTGCTTATGCAGATCTGGGGAACATCAAAGCACCAGGTGCCTCCGACAGCGATTCGTGGCTGATAATTCGGAGGGAGGACACCCTGTGAAACACCTGGCCAGGTGTGACCAAGGGTCCGGCCGAAATGGTCAGAGCTCCTGCTGGGTTCTCGGTGCAGGGCCCTGGGGCCATGGGCACATCAGGGCAGTTGTGGGGGGCAGAGAGAACCGTGACCAAAGCAGTGGATGTGATGAGGTGATGTGACACCCGTGGACATCTGCTCTGATGCAATTTGTCCTAAGCCCATTCCTTAAACCTTTCGTGGTGTGGGACCAAGTGGTCTCAGCATCCCATTGCTCTGGTCCTTCACTCCCTCCCTCCCTCCCTCACATCCCCAGCTCCTGCATCCTTCAGCCAGACAGTTTTAGATCCATCTCCTGCCTGCATTCATATTTGCAGCTCTCCAAGCTTGCCTGAGCCTTGTGAGGAGCAGCTCAGCATTCCAGGGCAGATCCCTGCTTCACCAGGGTCTGTTCCTCACCCCACACTTGCGCTCCCAGACCGAGGAGCTGCTTTTTCCACGGGCTGAGCCCAGTTGTGCACAGTGGGAGGGAGGGAGGGAAGGAGGCAGTCGTGGGTGGCTGAGGCACAGCTGGGATGCTCCGGGGAGGTCCAGGGACAAGTTGGCTTTGTCGTTGCATTTCCCATCCCAGCCCCTTTTTGTCTCAAGCAGGCACAGCAGCACAGCCGGTGTCCCTGTGTCCTGCCCCACATCCCTGTGTCCTACTCCGTGTCCCTGTGTCCTGCTCTGTGTCCCAGTCACGGGACGAACACCACCTGCCCGACCCAGCTCGTGCTTTAATGCACCATTTGTACAAACATCACCCTGGGCCTGTGATAAGACCCCTCGGTCTGTTTGTTCTCGCTCTTTCCTTTTTGTGTGTCCAAAGTAATCTGTGGCTGCTGTCCCCCCGCCAAGCCAGCCCTTCCCCTTCCCTGCCAGCTCTCCCCCAGCCCTGGGGTGCTGAGGGGTCGCGGGCAGGACCCCGTGGCAGGACTGGGGCTGTCCCCCCACTTTATCGTCCTGCGTGTCTGGGCTCCCTCTGTCCCCCAGCCGATGTGGATTGGGGCAGGAGCAGGGCCAGAGCTCTCCCTGCTCAGCTCAGGTTCCCCCTCACAGCCCGCGCCTGGCAGAGCCCGGCTCACCAGCAGATCCTTGCCTAAACCCGACTTTATTGTCATTGTCCACACTTTGATGTTTTCCTTACAGCCCTGGAATCTCAGCCTTTATTTTTCCACCCTGCTCTTCCCAGGGAACGGCTGTTGCCTCCCCCTGCCCCGCCACAACTTTTGAACCCGCTGCTGGATTCCAGGCAGGCGTGACGGAGGGGCAGAGATGGCAGAGATACAGCATCCTGCCGGGGCTGGGGGGCAGGGGGTCCAGCGTGGGCGCTGGGGGAGTGAATCCTCCTGCTTTGGAACCGTTTTTGAGCAGGAGTAGCAAAACTGTGGAGAAAGAGGCAAAATAATGTAATTTTACATCACGCAGAGCACAAATGTGCAGGTTCCTGCTTGCCTTTGCCTCCTGCCGGGGGTCAGCCCCGCGCCCCCGGCCCACCTTTGACAGCTCCTGCAAATGACCCTCTAATGACGGGATGGTCCCAGTGTGAAAGCTGTTGGAATATGTAAGCGGCCCCGGGGAGGGGCTGCTGGGGCGGGGGAACACCAGACACGCTTTGTTTACCCGCCGGCCGGGATGTGGATTGGGGATAATCAGGCTGGCCTGGGATGTGGAGTCGGGGCCGCTGGTCCCAGGAGGGGCGGGGTGGAGGTGGCCCCTGTCCCGTCCTGCGCAGCCACCGGGGCCACCCGCCGCCAGCCCCGACGCTTGAGGTTCAGCCCGTCCCCTCTGCTGCGTGGGGGCCACCAGTGGGTCCCCACGCGTGTGTCGTGTCCCCATCCGTGGGGGCAGCTGTGAACCTGGGGGATCCCAGACCCACGGCCGGGGCTGCAGCGGCGACAGCTCGGTCAAACGCGGGGACTGATGCAGGAGGAGCAGCCCCTCCCCAGCGCTGCCGTGAGGGAGGGCACGGTCACCCCGGGGCACTCGAGACCCCGGGCATCGCCCCCATCACTCCTCCGGATGGGTGACCCAGAGGAGTTGGCTTGGAATTCACTGTTCTGACAGGGTACAGCCCTTCCCTTATCTCCGAGGGGTAAAAAAGGAGGAAAATCCCTTTAGCCTCCCCTTCCACGCCTGCAGGTGCCTCCCTTGCTCTTGAGCAACCCCTCATCAGGGTGGGAACAGCTTCGTCCTTATCTCACGTGAGCTTTGGAGCTTTCGAGCATCTTTTGCACTGTCGGAGGGACCCCATTGCTCTGGTAGTTTCAGGAGCAGCCAGAGCCCACCTGCTCTCGGAGCAGGCTGCAGCCAGAGCAGGGAGAAGCTCTGGATGCAACAGATGGAACACAGAGAAGGGGAGACACCCTGGCAGACCATTAGCAGCAAAAATCAGCAGAATCCAACGGGCAATTTTATCATATATATAATTTATTGATGAATTGTACAGCTTTTGTGTGACCTTTTTGCTACCACCTCATCCAGCAAGGGGAGGAAAAGGCTTGAGTAGAGCTGTGGTTACTTGTTTGTAACAGCTGCCCACCTAGATCTGCCAGCTGGGGCTCTGGACATTGGGTAATACACTCACTTGTCTGAGTTGTAATAGAAATCTGATTGTTTTAATAGAAATATAATAGAATTCTTAGGAGAAATGCCTAAACCCCCGGGGAGATTGAAAATCCCAGTGGTGTGGATGTTCAGCATGGCCAGACACTGCAGCTGCAGGGTCCTCAGAACCTGTGGCCACTGGTGATTCCTGTGGCTGGGAAAAGCGGCATTGCCTGGGCCGTGTCGTGGCAGGGAGTGATGCTGCTGCGCTCCAGTCCTGCTCCTGCTCCTCAGCTCCTGCTTCTGTCCCAGACACAGCGGCCGCCAGCGCCGCAGCTCCCTGGTGAACACAGCGCGGGGCACCCACCACACCAGAGCTGCCCCTGGGGCCACAGGGAGGTGGCTGGTGGCCTTTTCCACACGGAGCCTGGATCCTGCCAGGCACTGTGGCCACACAGTGCTGCAGAACTGCCGGGCACCTCACTCCTCCCCAGGTCTAGCCAGGGGTTTGCCAACCCACGGGTGTGTGGGCTTCAGAGATGCCCTGGTCTGTGCAGCGGTCGTGGTCCTTTGGGCACTTTTGGGCAGAGATGTGCACCTTCGTACAGGCTACGAGGTGGCCTCAGTTGCAGCCACACTCCTCGATGATCATGTCCTCGTGGTGACGGACAACGATCTCGCCCCTCTCGTAGTAGAGCATGGAGAGGGGACTCATCTTGACCGGGGAGCAGGCAGGACACGGCACCTGGTTGGGCTTGTAGAGCTGCAGCAAACTCTGTGGGAGACACGGGAAGGGCAGAACATCCCCCTGCTGCGGGCAGGGCCTGGGGGTGTGGGGGGCACAGGGGATGCAGGGGCAGCCACCCCCTCTTACCTGTATGTACGCATGGTTGGTGGGCTTGAAGGTCTCATCCACGGGCGAGGGGCACAGCCCTTCGCAGCGGTAGGCGTTGTACTTCTTGGGGTAGACAATCCAGCTGCCCCAGCCCGTCTGCTCGAAGTCCACCACCATGTCCACCCGCCTGCACAGGGCCCTGCCCTGCTCCCGCGCGGTGGCCGCGGCAGCGTCGCTCACTTTGATCCTCTGCTTCTCCATCCTGTTCCTGCGGTGCCGGCGCGTCCCCGCGCCCTGCGAGCTGTCACGCATGATGTACTTGGAGGTCTCCGCGGTCCTGATGAGGCTGTGGTCTCCTGGAGACTTGTCTTTGGAGAAGACGAGCAGCAGGACTCTATCTGCCACATCCTGGGGCAGGACTGGGTCCCCGTGGCCGGTGTCCCTCGGGGCAGTGGTGGCCGGGGCAGCCGACCCTCTCACCTCCCACTGCCCCCTTCCCGTGGGACTGTGGTGCCCAGCAACTACAGCTTGGTGGAGCCAGGACCGGAGCAGGTTGGTGACCTCAAAGACTTTCCAGGAGGCCTGGGTGGCAGAGGGGCTGCCAGCCACGGTGCCCAGGAAGAGCTGGTGGGCACAGGTCCCATCTCCCCGGCACCTGTGCCGCTGGCTGTGGTAGATGTCCAGGGAGACGTTGTGGGCACGGGAGGGGCCAGGCAGGCGGACGCGGAGCTGAGCCAGACTCACCTCCTGGCTTCTGGAGAGGGAGGACATGTCGAAGGAGAGCGCCCAGCGGGAGCCGTTCTGCAGGGAACCTGAAAGCCAAGGGCAGGGTGAGGGGACATGGTGCCAGGGGTGCCAGAGCTGGGGGGGACGGTGCCCTCGCGTACTGCCAGGGAACCAGCCTTGCGGTGGGAACCCGAGGGGCGGGAGAAAGCTGCTGGATCCACCTGAGAGCCAGCGAGAGCCTCAGGCAGGGCTGGTCCTGGGAACGGGGCTGGTCCTGGGAACGGGGATGCTCGGGACAGCGGGGATCCCTGGACAGGCATGCAAGGGGACGGTGCAGGTCCCGGGGATGGTGCTGGTCCCAGGACAGGGAGGCTCGGGGACAGTGGCAGTCCCGGGAAGAGGGACGGTGCTGATCCCGGGGACAGGGTTGCCCGGGAACCGTAAGGGACCCAGGGACAGTGCCGGTCCCACGACAGAGATGCCCGGGAGCGGCGCCGGTCCTGGAAACAGTGCGGGAAACAGTGTGGGTCCCAGGACAGGGATGCTCGGGGACACTGCGAGTCCCGGGGACGGTGCCGGTCCCAGGATAGGGATGCCCGGGACCGCGGCCTCACTCACCGTGTGGGGAGAGGCTGAGAGCGGCGGCGGCGGCGGCGCGGAGCGGGGCGGGAGGGGCGCGGAGCAGCTGCAGCATCAGCGGGGGGCAGCGCGGCGGGGCGCGGGCCGGGGCGCGGGTCGGTGCCCAGGTGAGCGCCCGGGTGGATGCTCCGGTCGGTGCCCAGGTGAGCGCCCGTGTGGATGCGGTCGGTGCCCAGGTGAGCGCCCGGGTCGGTGCGCAGCCCAGGCGGAGCAGGGCGAGGGCGCAGAGCGCGAGCGCGGAGCGGAGCGGGACCCGCATGTCTGCCCGGGCCACCCGCGGCCGCCCTATTTGTACAGCGGCCCCGAGCGCCGCCCCGGGCGGCCCGGCACCCCCCTCCCCGACAGCCCCCTCCCCTCTTCTCCCCGTCCCTCCGTCCCTATCTCTATCCTCCCTCCCCTCCACCCCATCTACCTCCCGGTCATCCCTCCCCGTTTCCATCTCCCTCGTCCCTCGCCGTACTCTTTCTCCCTCTCTCCTTCTCCCCATCCTTCCCCCGCTGCTTCCAGCCTCATCCATCCTTCCATCCATCCCTGCCTCATCCCTGCATTCCTCCAGTTCTTCTCTTTCTCCCCGTCCCTCTCTCCTTCCGTCCCTCCTGGGCTCGTCCCGACCACCGTCCCCCTCTCCCTCCGTCCCTGTGGCTGGGGGTGGGGGGCGGTCACCCCCGCGCTGTGCGAGGACACGGCCCAGGACCCCTGGGGACGAGTGACGCAGGCACATCCCCACCCCAGTCCATCCTGCCCTGCTCCTTGGAGAAGGGAGCAGCACCTGGGGCACCCGTGAGCCCCAGTCTCTCCGGGGTGGGGGTGCCAACGGGGGTCCTACCCCTCGCCACCCTCCCGGAGAGGCGACACTCGTCCTTTCCGGGGGGAAACGTGCTCAGTCCTCCCGCGGGGCACCGGGAACCTGGGGGCTGCTCCCGGTTTATTCCCCCGCTCTCAGCCCCGCACCTCGCGCCCAGACGGTGGCTGGGTGACGTCACGGCCGCGCACGGTGACGTCACGGCTCCCGGCGGCCGTCGGCAGGGGGCGCCGCTCGGCCGCGCTGGGGCGCCCCGGGCCCGCCGCCCTTTCAAGCGCTGAGTCTCGCGAGAGCCGCGCGCGCCTCTCGCGGGAGCGGGGTGGCGGGGAACATGGCGGCGGCAGCGGCGGCCGAGGGCGCCGAGCCCCCCCGGAGCCTCCCCCGGCCCCGGAGCCCCCGGCCCCGCCAGAGCCGCCCGCCACCGACGCCGAGACCGGGTATGTCCCTCCCTGGGCGGGCCCGAGGGACCCCCGTACTCCCCCGTACCGTAAGGGCTCCGCGGGACCTGGTCTCGTTGCCATGGGAACGGGGATGGGGGTCCCGGCCCTCCCCGGGGGTGTCGGGGGGGTCCTGCGGCCCGAGCGACACCGGGGGCCAGGCCCCGGGTCTGGGCTGTGTCCCGCGGTGCGGGGTCGGGGGTGGGCGCTCCGCTCTGACCGCTCTGCCCCGGCAGGGGGGACGCCGCCATGGTCGATGTCAGCGCGGCCCTGGAGACCGAGTCGGCCAACGGGAAGGAGCCCCTGGTAGGTGCTGTGGGCACGGAGGGGGCTGGCTTGGCCCGAAGGGCAGCATCCTCTAGCGCCAGCATTGGTTCCTTAAAGGGTTGGTTTGGAAGTTAAATCTTCACCCGCGTGGCTCATCCTCACGAACTGAGTGCACAAAACAGCTCCAGCCTGCTCGCAGTGCGGCCGTGGATTAGGGGAATGGATTTATTCCCTCTAAACTCCTGTCGTGGCAGATTCCTGCCCAAAGCCCCTGTGCTGTCTGCCCCGGGCGTTGTTTGATTCCTGGCTCTGGTTCCAGGATGCTGCCGGGGACGGCGCCGAAGCCATGGATGTCCAGGGGGGCTCGGGGGACGAGGAGAACGTGCGGCAGCTTGGCGAGATCGAGCTGCAGTGTGGGATCTGCACCAAGTGGTTCACAGCTGACACCTTCGGCATCGACACCACGTATGTGAGCTGGGCCAGCACAGGGCTTTGGTGGCAAAAGTGGAGTGTTTGGAGTCTGAGTTCCCAAGGACCAAGGCCCTGTCTATGTCCTTGAACACTTGGGAACTGGTGTGTTGTGTAAATAAAGCTTTGTCTGTGATAAAAGCACTCCCATGAAACACCACTGAGCCTCTAAGATGTTTGTGGTTTTAGGAGGGGAAGGAATAATTGGGTTTTAACTTGGAATAATTAGTTTCTTAATGCAGCTGCTTTTTTGCAGGTCTTGTCTGCCCTTCATGACCAACTACAGCTTCCACTGCAATGTGTGCCACCACAGTGGGAACACCTACTTCCTGAGGAAACAAGCGAGTGAGTTTGGGAAAAGGACATTGGGAGATGTTTTGTGCAAGGTCAACCTGGAGGTTTGGTTTTGTCTGAAGTCGGTGGGTGGGCTCTGCTGAGGCTTTTGGAATATGACCCGAAATCCAATATTAATAACCATGTGTGACTTCTTCTAAAAATGTTTTGCTACTGATTTATGGAAGTAGTGTAAATGGTTCAGCGAGGCCTGGGTCGGCACAGAGTTTGGGAGGTTTTGCAGTTACTTGGGGTGATCACTGTGTACATGGATGTCTGATCTTCCCACCAAGTGTAATTGTAGCCCTGGGGTGTTTTGTTTCTCAGATCTCAAGGAAATGTGCCTTAGTGCTCTGGCCAACCTCACGTGGCAGTCGAGGACGCAAGATGAGCACCCCAAAACGATGTTCTCCAAGGATAAGGTTTGGCTGTTGCGGAACTGCCGCGGGCTCACGTCAGGGCTGGTGTCAGGAGCAGCTCACACAAATGTTTTCTGTTCTTACAGGATATTATCCCTTTTATTGATAAATACTGGGAGTGTATGACAACACGGCAGAGGCCTGGAAAAATGACTTGGCCCAATAATATTGTCAAAACCATGGTAAGAATTGAGGGTAAATCTGTGAAAGAATTCCTGCAAATTTTGGTTTTCTGATGTCGGTGTGTGCTGAGGGCTGGGCTTGGAGCTAGAGGGTGAAGATGCTGGTGCTTCTTAGGCAGCTGATGTACCTAATACATATTAGTAGGAACTACGGGGGTTTAAACACTTGTTAATGAATTTGTTACGATATTACCCTGTGTAACTAAAACTGCTTTGCTTTAGTGTAAAGAGAGAGACGTGTTCCTGGTGAAAGAGCATCCAGACCCAGGCAGTAAAGACCCAGAGGAAGATTACCCCAAGTTTGGGCTTCTAGACCAGGTATGTAATGAGAGACAGGAGGAAGGCGGGGAGCTGAGAGGAGGGGTGGGGGGTCCTGGTACCTTTCTGCTCAGTCAGTGGGCAGATCTCTGCCACGAGCCTGTGTTGTGCCAGCAGTGGGTGGGAGCTCCAGCACCTGGAGTGCCCTGCCCAGGCTCGGAGTGGTCCCTTTGACCAAGTCTGTACAGCAGATTATTTAATCTCTTGCAGGATCTTGCCAATATTGGTCCAGCCTATGACAACCAGAAACAGAACAACGCCGTGTCCACAAGTGGAAGCTTAAATGGCAAGTTCTTTACTCGGGAGGGCTTTGGGTATTTGGGACTAAGATGCATTTCCCAGTCCTCTGGGCATCTGTGCAGTTAAACTGTCGTGTGAACTGAGCTTATGCTTGTGCTCAGAACAGTCTCACTGTGCATTTTTATGGAAAGATTAACTTTACTTCTTGGGAAGGTTCAGCCGTTTCTTTGCGGTGACCAGATAAATCGAGATGTTCACTGAAAGCTGAGCTTGTCACTTTTCTCCTAGAGTGGTTTTAATTTATCTCCTTGAGTTATTCAGATTTCCTGTTGCTCTCCCTCTAAGAGTTGAAAGTAGCTGGAGGAAGTATAAATATATATGTGTATGTTTAATTCCCTGTGTTCACTGCTTGTGTTTTGCTGTTCCTTTCTGTGGATGACTTCTGTGCTGTCAGCTTTCTCATCTTGATGAGAGTACTCAGGGCAACCTTGCTGCAGTAAATGAACTGCTAATGGGTTTATATATTAATAATCTTTATTAAGCACATCCCAGTAGTACAGACAGGAGTTATTTGGGGCTTTTTAAAGCAGGTTATAGATATCTGAGGTGTGTTGTTTCCATGTCATGCACTGGTTTTTTTCTATTTAATTTCTGGGAGACTGACAAACATGTGGTGCCACTTCTGTTCTTGCAGGTGGAGCCTCTCTGGGAGGTGAATATTTACCTTTCAGCTTCTAAAACTTAAGTATTGCTGTTTGCAAAGCTTTTTTTGCTCGATTCTCTTAGAAGCCGAAGTCAATCAAAAATGAAAGTGTGCCCTGATGTGATTGCAGTTGGACTTCAATACAAACCAGCAATTCCATTCTTTAATCTTTGGTAGTTAGAAGCTTTTAATTGCCATATTCTGCCCTACTTGACTGGTTTACAGGTTTTATTTATTTATTTTACACTTATGTTTATTTTTTATTTTGCGTCAGTTGACCTGATGTAGTTTTAATGCTTGAATAATTGGTTTGAGATTTACAGTGCAATGGTTTGGGCAAGTAACTGTTGACAAACCGGAGAGCCTGAATGTTTGTCTGCACTGAAATCAGTGAGTGCAGCTGGATCAGGTCATGTTTGTGCAGAATATGGTATTCCCTGGATGGTTTGGATCCCTTACACTGTAAGGGAATGCTGGTAATGGAAGAGCTGACTGGATTTTTAGTTACCACACGAATGCGGTTCATGAAGGTGTTTATCTACAGTACATGAAATTTCCATCATTTTCCTTACAAATCAGCAGCAATACCTTTGGAAATAGCAGGATGATAAACTGCATGTATGATTTAATTTATTAAAACATACCGATATTAGTTTGATTAAATTTGACATGTAGCTTTTCCTGTACTACAGTTTTATAACTGATTGCTGAGTTCAGACTGATTTGCTGTTCGATCATGGAGCTGGCTTTAGTAGTACTGAAGAGAAACACCTCTTGCTTTTCATTTTTCCTCAACTTAGGTGTATTTTATTTTGTAGATGGAAACTGAACATTAAGTGCTTATTGCTGGTTGGTGTCAGTGTTCCTCCAGCACAGGATCACTGGGTTGGTGGCTGTGCTGTAGGGTGGGTTTCTGCTGCTTCTGCAGAAATAGATTTGAGCTGTAACTGGAATCTCCATGAATAATAATAATAATAATAATAATAATGCCCCTGAAATGGATCCCATTGCTGTTGCCTGTAAATCTTTTGATGACAGAAAAGATTCCTAATTCACACCTGAAAAGCTCAGGTTGAGCTTGTTTTGCTGCTCAATCTCCTTTAGCTTCTACTCCAAATTTAGACACCTCAAAAGCTGACCAGAAGCCAGCTGGCAAATGAAAGTTGTGGATTTTGCTGTGCTCGTTGGCAGTGAAGCCTGGTTCACATTAACTGTGGACAAAGGCACCTGAGCCCACGAGCTGATTTTGGTTTGGCTGCTCTGCCCCTTTCTCCCTGGAGATTCCGTGCGTGCGGGCGCTGCCGAGCAGCTCCTTACTGTGCCTGGTTTGTGTGTCCAGGAGGAATGGCTGCTGGGGGCAGCGGGAAGGGCCGAGGAGCCAAGCGCAAGCAGCAGGATGGAGGGACCACAGGAACAGCCAAGAAAACACGGAGGTGAGAGCAGAGGCGCCATGAGGGTGCAGGGATGGGCACAGGGGTGGACGCAGGGATGGCCAGCAGTCAGGGACAGTGGCACTTGTGGTACTTTAAGCTGCCTCCCAGCTGCCTCTGCCCTGGGTGGGTGTCTGGGGTCACTCCAGAGCCCTGTGATGTCACTGATGAGCCACAGGCTGTAAATGATTTGCAGTGGATAAGTGTGTGCTCGTTTCACACAGGCACGGGTGTGCAGCCCCTGAGCACAGGGACAGCTCTGCAGGGGTGTCCTGGGGTGACCTGTGACAGCACCTGGGAGATGCCAGCGTGGAGTTTCTGTGTTTCAGTGACCCGTTGTTTTCGGCTCAGCGCCTGCCCCCCCATGGGTACCCTCTGGAGCACCCCTTCAACAAGGACGGGTATCGCTACATCCTGGCCGAGCCCGACCCCCACGCACCCGACCCAGAAAAGCTGGAGCTGGACTGTTGGGCAGGAAAACCCATTCCTGGGGATCTGTACAGAGCCTGCCTGTATGAACGAGTGCTCCTGGCCCTGCATGACCGAGGTACAGAGCTCGTGAATCTGTCCAGGTGGTGTTTCCTTGCAGAGGCATCTGGGCGAGCTCTTGTTACCAGTCAGTGATGTTCCAGGTGCCGCTGCTCTCAGAGGTGCAGAGGTGAAATCCACTTCTGCGTGGTCACTTGCCTTTTGACATCACCACGTTAGAAACCACAAATAAGTGCTCGTGTGCTCCCCTGCAGCTCCCCAGCTGAAGATCTCTGACGACAGACTGACTGTTATTGGCGAGAAGGGCTATTCCATGGTGAGAGCCTCACACGGCGTGCGGAAAGGAGCCTGGTACTTTGAAATCTCCATGGATGAGATGCCTCCAGACACAGCTGCCAGATTAGGCTGGTCACAGCCCTTGGGTAAATAATTTTACAAAATATTTCTTAGCAGGTGCTCCTGCTACACTCCGTGTGTTCATGACGAAGCGTTTGTCTCCGCAGGGAACCTCCAGGCCCCTCTGGGATACGACAAGTTCAGTTACTCCTGGCGCAGCAAAAAGGGAACCAAGTTTCACCAGTCCATAGGGAAACACTATTCCTCTGGCTACGGACAGGGCGATGTCCTGGGATTTTACATCAGCCTTCCAGAGGATACTGAGACAGCCAAATCCCTGCCTGACACCTACAAAGACAAGGTGAGGTGCGAGTTCACTGTTGGATTAAGCATTGGCAGGTGGAGAACTGGAAAACGAGTTGCTGTGGCCTCACTCGCACCCCTGTCCGTGCATCCTTCCCACCCTGCCTCTGGGTACCTCCGTGGTTCATAGGGGAGAGGTCCAAAGTGTTGGTCTCAAGAAAGCAAAATCCTCCTGGATGAGATTGCCCACATCTCCTTTCACCTTCCCCTCCTGGCTCTCTAGCCTTTGAGCTGTAGGAATCGCTCCTCACAGGTACTCTGACACCAGGCACACCTGTCCCTGAGCAGGGCAGGTGACAGGTAACAGCTTTTCAGGCTTGTTTCTGACGTCATTTGCTGCTATTTCAGGCTTTGATCAAATTCAAAAGCTACTTGTACTTTGAAGAGAAGGATTTTGTGGACAAAGCAGAGAAGAGCCTAAAGCAAGCCCCTGGAAGCCAGGTGAGTTGTTGCTGTCACTTCAGCATGTGCCTGGCTCGAGTGAAAGGGAGCAGAGATTAATCTTGTCAGGGCTGCTGTATCCTGACAGCCACCATCAGTGGGAAAACCCTTCGTTTTTCAGATCATATTCTTCAAGAATGGTGTCAGCCAAGGAGTTGCCTTTAAGGACATCTTTGAGGGGGTTTATTTTCCTGCTATTTCTTTGTACAAAGGCTGCACGGTAAGTGAGGAGTCTTTGAAAGAGAATTCCTAGATACATCAATTTCAGTAATGCACAAAGTGTGGGCACTCTGGGAGTGTGCCAAGTGAAAAGGAAAGATGGGAATTATTTTAGTGGCTCTGGAACAACGTTGCTGTTCATATGTGTAATGGGATTATCAAATTGCTGAAGGAACATCAGCAATGTTTGTTCCTGTGGGCTTGCACAAGGTGTGGGTAGGCTCAGGAGTAGGAAGGGACAAGGACGGAGGACTAAAGAAATTTTCCTGGCTTTTTAGATGTAATGAAAATGCATGTTCCACAGGTTTCTATAAACTTTGGGCCATATTTCAAGTATCCACCGAGAGACATCACTTACCATCCTGTAAGTAAAACTGAAGCTTCCCCCCCCCATTTGAGAGCCTCGTTTAAATCAAAGATGTTTTGGTGTGATTCATACCACACCTGTACCTGTCCTTCAGTCTCAGTACCTGGATAGTGTAGCCAAAAGGATTGCGTTTAAAAATATGTAAGGACAGATATCTCAATAAATCATTAAATTTTAATTAAATAATAGGTGCTGTTATCTCGTTCCTTTTGACAGACTGTTGCCTGTGTTGGCCTCGTTTGTCAGTAAGGGGGCTGAATTGTTTAAGGAAACACTTGGAATTTCCCCCCCATACTACTGTTGTGAGGAGGGAAAGAGCCCTGGGATGTGTGGTCACTCTTTGTCCAGGAGTGGAGCTAACTGTGCTTCCCTCTGCAGATGAGTGACATGGGCTGGGGGGCCGTGGTGGAGCACACGCTGGCCGATGTCCTGTACCACGTGGAGACAGAGGTGGATGGCAGGAGGAGCCCGCCCTGGGAGCCATAAACCCCCAACACCGTGGAGTTACTGCAGAGGAACATCCATCTCTCTCTCAGTGATCAGCCAAGGACCCAACAGGCTGAGGCGGATGCAGCCCTGGCTGGCAGGTGTTGTGTGTGTGTTCACACCCCCCTCCCCTGCCACTGTGAGGCAGTTCTGGGGTGTTTTGTGCTAGTTTGGGGCCTCTCTTGGAGCCCCCAGGACCATTAGACTGTCACTCGCTGGAGAAGGGGGTGTTGAAGAACCTTCTCCTGGGCTGTGACAGGTCAGGGTGCAGCTGGACCTGCCAGGTGTAGGTACAGTGACCCCTGAGCTCAGGTGTGTTTGGCTGATGGTGACCAACAGCTCCCAGCCAGGACGGCTCTGTCAGAACAAGACGGCTGCATGTAAGACTGAAATTTGGGCTTCTGTCCAAACTGTATTTTTTTTCCCCACAGACTGGAAACCAGTTTAAAAATAAAGGCTTTAACTCTTCTTTTTATTCTTGTCTTGTAAATTGTTACAAGTGACATTTAAACTCAAAGTAGCTACACTTGGAGATCTTTTGAGCTGAAGATCTGTGCACAGGAGTTACCTGGGGCCTCCTGCTAATAATCATCATTGCAGAGCTTTGGGTGAATAAATAATTTGACACTTCTTATGTGTTCGTACAGGAAAAAATAAATTAGAACTGCTTTGAGGGGGAGAGGAAACAAAATTGTTGGTTAAGTAAGTGCTGTGTTTGAATTTTGGGAGAGTAAAATTTGACATTCAGTCAGGCCTATGTTTGCCTCACTGAGGATGTAACTTCTCAGTCATCTGTCTCCTTAATAACTAATTAGCCGAGACCTTTAACTGTAGACAGCACTAATTAAAGCTTTATTTATTCACTGAAAGTAATTAGGGAGGGTGGGGTTGGCTGACTGGGCCAGCATGTGCTCAGTTAAGCAACTGCAGGAATTGAATTTTTGTTCCTGCACTTACACAATGAGCTTCAACAAATAAACCTTTATATTTATTGATTGTAACTATGTATTAATTAGTGGAGTCTGCTATTAAAGGCCTTGGCTAATTGAAGCGAAAAGATTCCCTACTTTGCCCCTGAACAAAGCCCTGCACTGGGTGGTCAGCAGGTCGTGGTCAGCAGGTCACAGGCACTGGCCGGGCCAGGCGCTGCCGGAGGTGTTTGGCGAAGTCCACCTGTGTCTGGGACAGGACCTGGTTGATGATGGTCTTGGGCAGCCACCCCTGGAGAGGAGCAGACAGGGCCTGTGAGCAGAATCTGCCTCCCCCACAGCCCCTGGCTCCCCCCAGAGCCCTCCCAGCCCCGGGTACCTTGAGGTCGATGCTGAGCAGCCAGGTGAGCCGGGTCTGGGAGGGGCTGCCGGGCAGCGGGCGCAGGACCATGCAGGTGGGACCGTTCTCAGCCCTGGGATGGGAGAGAGGCCCAGGTCAGACCCAGCCTTGGACTTTCAGCCTCAAAAACACACTTTGGGATTTGGGGTTCCCACAGCAGCTCCTGCTGCCCACACAAACCCAGCGACTCTGAGCCCACAGTAACTCCCTCCTGCCCTGTGGGGATGTCCCTCCCTGCACGCCCGTGAACAGACTGAGCAGGAGTTACCTGATGAACCCCTCCTGCTCGGGCATCGGCCCGTAGGTCGTGGACATTCCGGCCAGGACACAGGTGGAGCCGCGTCTCTTGGAGCACCGGACGCTCACGAAGTCCCGGGGCCCAACAATGTTCCCGGGGGTCGCGGCCGCCTTCTCATGGGTGATCACCGTGTCCTTCCCAATCTTCTCCAGAATCTGCAGTTTAGAATTAAAACTTCCATTTGAAGTGTTTACTGCAAGCACAGCTGAAAGCTGCCTTTGGTTACCAGGTGTTCAGATACGGGGTCTGACAAAATCTTGGTATTTACAGTGACAATAATTCCAAATACTTGCTCGCCCCCAGGTGCAGAACAGTTTTCAGTTCCTGGGTGAAAATCTATTCCCTTACTGCTTCTCTGCTTCCTTGTACCTTGGGGCTATTTCTTCAGATCAGCCCCAATTTACAGCAGAACTGGCTGCTCCTTGCAGGAAAGCGCCTTTCCTGCAGAATTAGTCACACAGAAGCTGCTCCAGACTCGCCTCTGCTGCAGCAGCAACACAGATACTGCAAAACCCCTCTACATCTGCAGCAGGAAAATGGACAAAACACAGGCTGTGACATGTCTGACACACATTTCCTACCCTGACTTCTTTGACGTTGGGGTTCCAGTCTCCCATCTGCTCCATGTTGTCCACCAGCTCTCTGTACACCGTGTCCAGAGGCTGGTCCACCACCACCTCCAGCCGGAACACCTTCCCCACGTCCGGCAGCACCTTGCTCAGCACTTTATCTCCATTACCCTGGAGAGGGGATGGCAGAATTACCACCAGAGCTGCTCACAGGAGGGCTGCAGGGCAGCACCACAGGGCAGAGCACCCACCGCCACCGTCTCTGTCTTCCAGTCGTCCTGGTCCTCGAGGATTCTGAGGGATTTCTGCAGGGCTTCCTCTCCTTGCTTGATGTAAGACATTTCCATCTCGCTGAAGGGTTTCTCCTCCAGCCTTGAGCCTGCCAGCACCAGACAAAGGCAGGGTTGAGTGCAAGAACAGCGTTGTGCCAGATGAGCTTTATCTACACCAAATGCCCTTCTCTGTGCCCAGGGAATGGGGATTAAACCCAGTTCCCACTCTGCCTTCGGTTCAGCAGAAGCACAGCCCACCCTCAAGCAGATCTTTCCCCAGCTGCTCTCTGGAGCCCCAGCCTGTGACGGTCTCCTCACAGCAGGAAGGAACAGCCCCCCTTAGGTGTCACTTACTGAGCAAGGAGCTTCTCCTGCGCACCTGATGGATCCAGGTGCTGGGTCCTGGGCTGCGGCAGGCGAGTCTGCTCAGCTCCTGGCTGATGGCCACGGCAGCTTGTCTCCTCAGACCTGAGGGAGAGAAGAGAGCGTGTCACCCGCTGGCACCGCACTGCTGGGGCCTTGCCGTGGGCTTGTCCCCAGTTTAAACACACAACATGGAAAAGTCCCTTCTTGTCACCATCTTGGAGCCCCTACAGGGACAAGGAGTAGCTGGTTGCTGTTGCATTGCCCTGGCAGAGATTGTCCTAAACAATCCTGAGCTTGGCTCCAGCTCCAAGCCACGCAGCAGTAAAAATACTGAGGAGCATCGTGCAGTTGCCCAGGAAAGAGCATGGAAATGGATCACAGAGGAACAAAACCCTCACAGCCAGAGGGAACGTCACCCAGAGCTGGTCACAGGGACATGAGCCAGCCCCTCGGGCCCCAGTGACAGGTCTGGTGGCAAAAAAGGGTTGCAGGGACAGTAAATCACAAACCCCAACATGGTACAGAGCGGGGAGAGAATCCCCGAGGCCCAGCCGGGCAGGGGCTGCCCCGGCCTGGAGCCGGACTCACCGGTCATGTTGCGCAGGTGGCGGTAGGAGATGGCGGCGCAGAGCTTGGACGTGGCTGGCAGCATCTCCACGCAGGGTCGGAGCCGTGGGCTGGGCGCTGGCTGCGGTGGTGGCTGCGGTGGTGGCTGCGGTGGTGGCCGCGGTGTGGCTGCGGTGTGGCCGCGGTGTCTGTCCGTCTCTGCCGAGTGCTGCTCTGCCCGGCCCCGCCGTGCACGGCCTTAAGTACGTGGGGCTGAAGGATTCTGCCCCGTCAGCCGGGAGATAAGAGCCGTCACGCCAGGCTGGGCCCCGCGGGCCAAGGCCAGAGCCGGCTCCCCACGCATCTGCCGGGGCTGCGGGTCAGCGCCGTGCGCACGGGGCTGGGAGCGTGCTGGGACAGGGCAGCGGCGACAGCCCGGCCACGGTCCGGCCACCTGCAGCCCCGAGGGGCAGGAGGGAGGCAGAGCTCCCCTGACCAGTTCCTGCTGTGCCTTGCCATGGACAGGCCCCGCAGCACACGGACCTGGGGCCCATGGCATGGGTCATCAGCTGTGACAGAAAACAGATAATCACAGATCACACAACCATTGAGGATGGAAAAGACCTCCAAGGTCATCGAGTTCAACCTTTGATGGGTAAAAATGGATAATAATGGATAATAAGGGATAATGATGGATGAGACCATCTCACAGCACAACCATTGTGGAGTAACGAGTCAGGCTGAGCCTCTGCAAATACTGCACAAGAACCAGGACAGCCCATAGAATACTGAAAATTAAATACATTGAGCTGCTGAGCCTGGGACTGGAAGTGAGGGCAGCCCCAGGCAGCCCCCCTATTCCCCAGGCCCTGTTATCCTCCCCAGGGCTGGGAGCAGTGGGACACGGCGGAGCAGCGATAACGCTCAAGGCTGAAATGACATTTCTGGGATGAATTACGGCCCAGAGCCCAGCACTCCCAGGAACCCGTGAATTACAGCTGCTTCCTTTGACGTCAGCCCCTGCACCCTCCTGCAGGCAGCCTGACCTTCCTCCCCCCTATTTCAACAGCTTGGCCCAGGGGGAGGTCACCCCCTCACTGCGCCGGCAGCCAGCCCGGGGAGCCCTATGTCTTCCCCTGCCTGTCCCCAGCTTTCCCGAGATGATTTGGGTCCCACCTGCCATCCAGAATGGTGCTGCTGCTCCCCAGGATGTTCTTCTCCATCGTCAGGGCTGCCATTCTCCATTGTGTGCCAGAAAACACCTCCTGCTCAGGTCAGCAATGTGGGATTAGTTGGAGGTGCTGCAGGGACCAGGAGGAAGCCAGGAGCTGCACTGTCCCTTTCCAAAACTGGGAAACTTTACTGGGAAATCCTTTTTGCAGCTGAGCTCCCTCAAGTGTGTTTCCCAGGTCATGCCACAGCTCTCCCCATCTCCAGGCTTCACCCACCTGCTTCCACCTCCTCTCAGGTGTGGAGGGAAACCCAGGAGGGTTTGAAATCCCCAAGTCACAGCCAGGAGCATCCAGCCCAGAGCTCCAGCCAAGCACACACAGAGCACTGACGGCTCTGGGTGCTCAGGGACACCAGAGACACCCCAATATTGTGCACTGCCCCCAGCCCCCACAGCCCCCCTGCCCTGCCAGCGAGGGGGACACAGCTCCAGGGACCGGAGAGCCCCGGCTGCGAGGCATCCAGGACTGCTATCCCAGACGGAGCAGCCGCTCCCAGCACAAGGCCTCAGCACAAGGACACAGTTGTTTGTGAGAAGAACCAAAACACCCCACGCAGAGCTGCCCCTCTGGCTCCAGGCTGGGGGGGCTGGAGGGGCACGACCCCCCCATCAGTGCCCCTCAGGAGGGAGCACAGGCACAGTCACACTGTGCCACAGCACATGAGGAAATGTTCCAGGTGACCAGTCCCCAGAGCAGGACACAGACCCCAAAAAGGCACCCAGAACCCTCATGGGGATCTGGTTAACTGGGACACCCCAGCCCCCACAGCCCCCTGAGACACCCCCCAGGCCCCTGCACAAAGTCACCACACAGCTCCATTTGCAGCTTTTCACCTAAAAAACAACAGGGCTTGAAGTACCAACATGCACAAATGCGCAAAATGCACAAAACCAAAATGATGCTAAGCAAAGGCACTGGAAATTCACCAGGACCTGAAGGCTGAGGGACCCAAGAACCCCGAGGCTGCCCTGAGCCCCCCACCCTGCCCAGCCGAGACACCTTCGAGAACATTCCCCTCTTCCAGCCCGTTTCCCACTGCAGTGACAGGAGCAGGGGAGGCTCTGTCGGGGTGACCCTGTCCCTCCTGCTGCAGCACGGCCGGGGGTGTCCCCCCCATCCCAAGGCTGCCCGTGTTGCTATTTGGAGAGCGCAGACGAACCACAGCCCCCGGTGCCCACAGAGGTCACACACTGACGCCGTGAGAATGGGCTCAAGTGCAGCAAGAATAGGTCCCTGTCTTGACCTCCACCAGCTCCTTACACCCCCCAAAGCCCCGGGCTGGAGGGCTGGGACCCCACCACCGGGGCTGGGCAGCCCCTTGCCTCCCCCCAGCCACCACAGGCATTGCTGCCCTGCTCGCCCTTCACCCAAAACACCCCCAAACAAACAGGGACAGCAAAAATACCCCCGAAGAGCCATCCCCTCCTGCCACAGATTTTCTAGCCACAGGAGCCAGCTCCATAAATGCTTTTTATTAAATTTTGTTAGAACAAGAAATTGTGTTTTCTTATTTAAACCTTTGCTACCCCCAAACCCACAACACCCACAACCCCAACGGGGCAGAAATATTTCCCCCCAAAGCAAGTGGTCCCTGGGCCAGTGAGAGGGGGCCGGTGCTGGCCACAGCAGCTGTCAGCTCTCCAGGACAGTTGTGCTCAGCCCCAGCAAGCAGAGCTGGGCTTGTCCTCTGTCCCCCCAGCACGGACTCTTCCCCCAGAGAACTCCCCCACTGCCCAGGAGAGTGGCCTGAGGTTCCGCAGGGATTGTCCCTGCCAAGCTTTGCCCTTCCCTGCCCACACCCAGGAGGCTCCTGGAGCCTGGCATCTGCCCAAAGCCAGCCCTGATGCCAAGGACTCTCCTCCCTACGGAAGTGCCAGGACACACAGGGGGCACAGAACTCTCCAACCTGACACACACGGCTGCACCAGCTCCCTCTGAGCACCGAGGTGAGGAGGTGCAGGCTCCGTGGAGCCCCAGCTGCAGCAGCTCTTTATCAGCAGGTAAAGAGTGGGTTCAGCTGCAGGGGAGTGGCACAGCCTGGCTGGGGGGTACAGGTAGTCTGTGTTGGGGTACAGGGGGTACCCAGGTCCTGCTCCCCGGCCCAGAGAGGACCTTGCCACAGGCTCCAGCATTCCCTCAGAGTGAGCCCAGCCTGCGGCAGGACCAAGGGTCCCAGCTCTCCCTGCACAGCACACAGAGGGCACAAGAGGTGGCCTGAGGGGTGCTCATCCTGAGAGAGGGGAACTGTAAGGACCAGAATACTGGAAAACCATCGATGTCAGGATCAAGGATTTATTTACACGTCAAGGAAAACTCTCACCCAGAGTCATGTGAGGAGGAAAAAGCAAACAAACCCAAGGAGCAGTGATTTGCCTCCCAAACACTAACGCTTGCACGCCCAGTGCACCGGGCCCTCCTCGTCTCCTTCTCCACAAGGAGACTAAAGGCATGATTTGTGTACAGTTACCAGCACCACAGAAATACAATCTGAAAATAAAACCCGCCTTTCCAGGGAAATCTGTCCCTGCCCAGGCGGATCATGGAGCAGCCCTCGCTCCTTGCAGGAAAGGGGCAGCAGCTTCAGTACTCATCCAGCGTGTCTGCCCGTGGGACGGAGAGGCCCCGCTCCTTCAGCGCCTGCACCTTCAGCTTCTCCGACTCCTGCTTGGCCTGCTGCTCCACCCGCTGCTCCTCCAGGATCTCCTCGATGGACACCTGCTGCAGAGGTGTGTCACTCTCCTTCTCCAGGTCCTGCAGGAGAAACGACTGGTTCAGCTCTGCACAGCATCCCCGGACCGCAGGGCACCTGTCACAGCAGACAGGCAGACAAACCACAAACACCCTGGCGCAGGCCCAGACTGCAGCGGGAGCTGTGCACTTACAATTTCCCCCAGCAGCACCACATTCTCGCCCCTCACCACGAAGATGCCCCGAGGGATGTCCCCATACTTCTTGCCCACGTGGATGCGCTCCACAGTCTGGTGCAACACCAAGTTCGCTGCAGCAAAGAGAGAGACGGAAAACCAGCGATGTTCCAGTGTGAATTCCGGCTGAACAGTGTCCCGTCCCACCAGGCAGAGCCCCAGAGCAGGGACAGCGCTGGTCCCATCACTCGGTGGGTGCTCCGAGCCGGGTCACTGAAGGCGGCGACGCTGTCCCCAGCTCTCTGCACCTCAGCAGCTCCTGCCCTCAGCTCCCCCCGGGCAGGGCAGGCAGTGAGCTCAGACCCCCGCGCTGAGCCCACCCGAGCCCCCCGTGCCGACGCGAGCAGAGGAGAGGATGGCGATGTTGGTGCTGCAAGTTCTGGGCAAGGAGGATGAACATCACCGGGCTGTTTCTACTCAAAAAGCGACGCCAGAGCATCAGCGCTGGATGCAATCGCGGGAGGGGAAGGTCCCAGGTGCGGGAGAAACCTCCGTGAAGCACCAAGTCCAGGGGGATGCGACACACGGGCAGATGTTTAACCCACAGCACGAACCCACTCGAAAAACACACCGCGGGTCCCTCCTCCCCCCCTGCCCAGCTGCCCGCAGGCCCCGGCGCGGCCGTACCGAACTGGTCGATGCTGCGCAGGTACCCGATGAGCGTCCGGCCGTCCCGCAGCAGCACCAGGTGCTTCTCTGCGGGGAGAGGAGAGCGGGGGGTCGGCCACGGCCCGCGGGGGCTCCGGGACTCCCGCCCGGGGCAGCAGCACGCCGGGCCGGAGCCCACGGGGGGGGGGGCGGCTCCCTACGGGAAGAGGGGTCCTGGCGTCCCACGGGGAACCGCGGGGCAGGACCCAGGGGGAGCGGGAGCCCAGACCCCGCGGCGGGGCGGCACCGACACGGCACGGAGGGGACGGGCCGCTGCTGGAGCGGCGGCCCGGCCGCACTCACTGTCGATGTCCTGGATGAGGCTGGCCGTGCCGGGCATGTAGTTCATGGTGCCGCCGCGCCCGCAGCGGAAGCGCCGCCATGCGCCGGTGCCGCCGCCGCCCCGGAACCGCCCGCGCCGGGCGGGGCCCACCCGCCGCTGCCCTTTTAAGCCGCGCCAGCCGTGCGCGCGGGGCCACCGCCGATTGGCCGGCGCCGGCAGGGGGCGGCCGCCGATTGGGCGCCGAGCGGGCGGGGCGGGGCGCTGGCGGCGGCCATGGAGCCCCGCGCGGCCGGGCCGGGCCCGCCTCGCCCCGCAGGGTCCCCGCGCCCGCCCGCGGCGGCCGCGCAGGTAACGGGGCCGCGCAGGGAGCGGGGCCGCGCAGGGAACGGGGGCGGGCGGGCACGGCCCCGCGGGACGGGCGGGGACTGCTCAGCCTGGCCCTGCTCCGGTAACGGGCGCGCCAGCCCCGACCCCTGTCCGGAGCCTCCCACGCCCCGCCGGGTTCTCGTGGCTCCGCTCGCGGACCGCCGCCCGCGGGGAAGCGCTGCCTGCGGAGCCGGCTCACGGGGACGTTTCTGGGACACGTGTGTTAGTGCAGAGATCCCGGGAATGCAGCGGTCCCGGAGCGGTTTGGGGAGCGGGAGGGCCCCGGTCCCGCGGCTGGGCATTGCCGGATCCCTCACCGGCGGCGTTTGTCGCACCTGCGTCTCGGGCTACTGTTGAAATTCGGTGTGACGGGAGAGGCTTTGCCCTGCCAAAGCAGGGTCTGCTCTCCGGCCACGGCTGTGGTTGGGTTTATCCTCCGGGATGTTGTCGGGGCTGATCCGGCTCTTCCATGGATCCCGGCACACAGGTTGTACAGCCTGCGCTCCGTGAAGCAGCTCAGGGACAAAATACTGCTTTGCCCGAAGCTACAGGGAGTCATTCCCTGAGCTCCTGAAATCCTGTGCTTCATTATCCCCTCTGCAGTTAGATGGAAATTCGCGTTCCGTACACGTTAATTATGGGATGGATCCAGGTAAATCCTCAGGCGGATCCTGGATGTGCAGACTTTCCATACACAGACGCACAGGACCTGCAGCTCAAGGAGCTGAACACTGGCGGGCAGAGCTGGTCTGTTTGCGTCGTGTCTATGCGAGAATGAGTGGGGAAATGAACTTTCTGGAGTGTTTCCCTTCCTCCGGTCGGTGATGCAGTGCTGGCATTGAATCCTGCAGGAGCTGCTCACTGTGAGGGGCTGCACAACTCTCCCTGAGCCCAGCTCGGCTGAGTGAGACCTGGTTAAGCCCGGTGTTAGACCTGGTACAGCCAGGTTAGACCAGGAGGGCCTAAAACTGGGGCAGATCAGCTGAGAGCAAAGGAACCCCCTGGTTAAATGCTGCAGGGAGGGCCAGTCCTCATTCCCGGAGCAGCTCTGCCTGTGCCCATGTCCCATTACCTTCCCTGTGCTCTTCCCTTGTCCCCAGGCAATGGATTCTCCCTACGCCAACGGAGCCTACAGCCCCCCATACCCGCATTACGCCAGCCTGCCGCAGGCACGGGGCTTCTACTGCTCGGGGCCCCCGCGGAGCCCCTACGCCACGGAGCCCACGGGCCTCTACCGGCCCCCGTCGCCCGCTCCCGCCTGGAGCTACGTCCCCCCGGAGTGTCCCAGCGAGGGCTCCGCGCTCCGCAGGCAGCAGGTCCCCGGCTACTCCCCGCCACAGGTAAGGGACACTCTCAGCCCTGGGTCGGAGCGTGCGGTTCCTGGGATGTTGGGTCTTGGGGCTGTGGCAGGGGCAAGCGGCGGGGCCTGCTCTGGTGGAGCTGGGGATCCCTGTGGCTCTTGAGCATCTTGTCCTGCCTGGTCTTACTCTTACAAAAACTGGTGGTCACCCTGTTCTCTGGACACCCTGAGCTTTTGGGCTAGGAAAGCAGAAATTGGGCAGCCAGCCTGAGCTGCAGCCGCTTCGCAGAATCCCAGAATTGCTGAGGTTGGAAAAGATCTCCAAGATCATAGAGTCCAACCTGTGACTGATCCCCACCTTGTCACCCAGACCAGAGCACTGAGTGCCACATCCAGTTGTTCCTTGGACACCTCCAGGGATGGGGACTCCATCACCTCCCTGGGTGTTACGTACCAATGCTTTACAACCCTTTCCATGGAGAAGTTCCTCCTGATGTCCAACCTGAGCCTCCCCTGGCACAGCTTGAGGCTGTTTCCTCTTGTCCTGTCCCTGTTCCCTGGGAGCAGAGCCCGACCCCGCTGGCTGCCCCCTCCAGTTCCCAGGGCTGTCTGAGGGAGCAGTGCTGGGAGTGACCCCAGTTGTAATCCCTGTTCCCCCTGTCCTTGCAGACCCCGGGAATGCCGATCCCGCAGTATCCATACGGAGACAGCAGTGCAGGGGTCACGGGGCAGGGCCCTGTGCCACAGCCCAGAGCCCCGGAGGACGCCTGGGGCCCCCCCTCTGTCTATGGGGTGCAGCCACGTTATGCCTGGCCCGCGGCCTCGGGGCACGGCAGCTTCTACGCCTCCGATTCACACCCGTCCTGGACCGGCAGCGGGGCTCCTTCTCACCCTCCCACCTGGGAGTCACAGGGACAGGTGAGGTCCTGTTTGCATACAGAAGACTAAAATCCATGGCTGTGATTCCATTAAGTACTGGAAGGACAAGATGCCCTGGGGCAGGTCTTGAAATGGGTCAGACAGGCTTTCTCTGGGTTGGATCAGGAATTAAGTGACTCTCCACATTTTTGGTTCCCGGGCAGTAGCAGCCCTGATGGGGGGACTTGGGGATGGGGCTGCTGATCCTTGGGAGCAGCTCTGGAATGTGCTGCCTGTGGAGAAGGATCCTCTGGTCTATCCAAACAGGACCGTGCTGAAATCTGTTCAGCATCTCCCCTGTTCTCGGGTAAAGAATGCTCAGGGGCTCACACTCCTCCTCTGGCCAGGTGCCCCTTGCTGGGGTGTTGCTTTCTGACAGCTGGGGACCAGAGCACAGGTCCCCAGCCCTGTCCCCTGTTGGTGCAGGATGAGAGCGCAAACCTCTGGGTTTAAGGGAAATGCACTTAGAGATGTTTTCTCCCTCTGACTGCAGGACTCTGTCTACGACAGATCTGAGCAAAGTCCAAACCAACACAGTTACTATTCTGATGTCAACCACCGGCACTCGGGGACAGTGAACGAGCACAGGATGGCCAAGCCCGCGCCGTCCCAGCCCCGGGTGCAGTACAGTGCCCAGCCCCAGCTCTATGACCTCGCTCCACGGAAGCCCGTGGCCGGGAGCCGGGAGCTGGGCTTCAAACCTGCTGAGCAGCCTTCCACAAATCCTGCAGCCATCCAGCCGGAGATTCAGAGGATCCTCCATGTGATGGGGGAGGCTGAACAGCTGGAGGAAGAGGTGGATGAATTTGTAGGGAAAAAGACAGATAAATCCTACCGGCTCCTGGAGGAGATGTTGACCAAGCTGCTGCTGGAGCTGGATTCCATTGAGACTGGGGGCCAGGACAGTGTCCGGCAGGCCAGGAAAGAGTCCGTCCACAGAATTCAGGCCATACTGGAAAAACTGGAAAGAAAGGGATTGTGAAAGTACATGAGCCACAACACACAGCCTGTTGTTGAGGTTCCAAAGAGTTTCAGTTCTCTTAAATCTCAGCTCTTTCTGCTACGCACTATTGACAATGGAATAGCAATAAGCCCTGAGTTAAATCAAACCCACCAAAAAGCCACCCCAGAAGCCCAGCCCTGACAAACAACTCAGCAAAGGACAAATTGAGAGAGGTTTGAAGCAGGAACAGTATTTAATGAAGATGTTGAAGAGAACTGGGCCAAGGATGGAGCCCTGTGGGGTTATGTACAGAGTTCCCCAGACTAGGCCCAATCTCTGGGTGCCTCTTACAGCCACAGTCAGTCTTTAAACACTTGTCAGATGTGCTGCAATGTGCAGCCATCAACCAAGACTCTGGGCTTGTCCTCACTGCCTGTATTTTCAGCTTCAGCTCCCTTGCCATAAACCCCGTGTGTCCTCATGGGGGTTGTTTGGGTTTAGTGCACTCAAGGAGTAACACTGAAGTGCTGGAGGTAGGGACTGTGCTGGCACATCTCACGTCATGCTGTTCCTCTTCTGTGGTGCAGAGCCAGTGTGGGGTGTCCCTGTGGGCATGGGAACAGACTGGAAATCCCAGTTCTGCCACTGGAAAGGAGAAGTGCAAGTCGAGGAAAGAACAGATGCAGAATGCTTGGAAGTGATTTCCAGGTCACTTGGGTTAAAATCCCCTGTTCAACTCACTGCTGTGTGTGACACTTAATAAACTCTGACAAGTTTTAAATGTTATTTTGTAATTGAGAAGTCTCAAAGTCTCTTTTTTCTTTAAAGAGAAGTGGTGGGGAAGGTTTTGTAACTCAGACCAAAGCTCCAATACAGCTGTGCCAGTGCTGAGGTCAGGGGTGAATGGAACATCCGAGAAGGCTGGTTTGGGGTGCCAGGGTGCCCCGTTGCCTCCCAGGCAGTGCAGATGCTCCAGGAGCCTCTAGCTGTGGCTCTAGGGCCAGTGGCTGAGTTGTGGAAGGGGTCTGGAAGGGATTTAAGATGCTTGAGGCTGGGAGTGCCGTGACCATGCGCTCTGTTCACTGACAGCTAGTCGAGGCCCTGGAGGCACCCAGCAGATCCCACATTTCCAGACAGGGCTGTGGGCACAGGACTGACCTTTGGAGCTTGCTGGGTGTGTCCATGATCACATGTGGTCAGCCTGCACAGCTGGCCACGTCCGGGGTGAGGCAGGAGGGAGCTGGATGTCCTGGGACAGGGAAAGGCTCAGCTGCTGTTTCATTTTGTGTTGGGCAGGAGGCAGCCAGGCCGAGCTACTCCATGCTTCCAGCCTGGAATCTCCCTCCTGGGCATCGCTGGCTGTACTGGGAGATCAAAGTAATTCACAGTATCCAGAGTGCTGCCCTGTCACTGTGCTGGTGAAGCAGTGGCCCAGCCCCTGAGTGCCACCTCTTCCCCGATCAGCTGAGCCCATCCAGGTAACACATTCCTGAACAATATTTCCTGTCCCTGCCTCCTTGGCAGAGGGTTATGTAAATCCCTAGAGAAAAGCACACGAGAGAACATGGAGAAATGGGCTGAAATGTCAGGTTATCATTGCAGGGCATGGGGATCTGAGCAGTTCTGTGAGACGGCATGGCTGCGTGTGATGTTCTGGAATCACTGGGTGGGTTTTGTGTGTTTCCCCCAAAGCTGAGCCGAGCTGGGATCAGGGAGCAGGGCACACGTCCCACACCTCAGCCTGCAGGAAACTGCTGTAACCGCATCCCTACCTGCTGCCTCTGCCTCCTTCACACAGGACCAAAGTGTGTCATGGCTCAGCCGGATGACCCGAATGGAGACATTCTGACACGGGCAGGAGCTGTGTCAGCACCGACTGGTGCGGGCTCTGCACAGACAAGGTTCGCAGGCATTTGCTCTCCAGCTGCAGAACTGGGGATTTTAGCACTCCTGACCCTTCAGTTTTCCTCACCAGCCCCTGCTGTGGCAGCAGTGAGCAATGGCAGAGCAGCTCCTGGCAACTGGTTTATCTTGCAGCATCCACCCACATCACAAACCCCAAATTAGAAAGTCTCTCTCTGTTTATCGCTGGACTCATCTCTACAGAAACCAAACGCTTACTCTGGGGTGGCCCATTGCTTCTCCAGCAGCGCTCGCCCTCAGCAGAGGGTTTCTCAATCGCCACAGAGGCTAAAGGGACTGAAAAACAAACATTAAATCAGCACCTCGTGGTTTCTGCTGCAATCACCCCATGCTTGAGTGTTTGTTCCTGCCGCAGGCAGGAGGCAGCTGGGTGGTGTTTCCCTGCACCCCAGTGCCCCGCATCCAGCTCGGGGCCACAATGACCCACCCGGGCTGCTGCCAGCGGCCGGGGGCAGGGAACACGGGCAGGGGTCACAGGCAGGGAACAGGGGCAGGGATCATGGGCAGGGAACACGGGCAGGGGTCACAGGCAGGGAACAGGGGCAGGGATCATGGGCAGGGAACACGGGCAGGGGTCACAGGCAGGGATCATGGGCAGGGGACACTGGCAGGGATCATAGGCAAAGGTCATGGGCAAGGATCGCGGGCAGGAGCTGCAGGCAGGGGCAGCGATTGCGGGGCTGCAGGGCAGGGCTGAGGGCAAAGGTAGCGGGCAGGGATCACGGGCAGGGGCCGCAGGCAAGAGCTACAGGCAGGGACTGCGGGCAGGGATTGCGGGCAGGGATTGCGGGCAGGGATTGCGGGCAGTCCCCGCTCCTCCCCGCGCTGACGGCAGGGGCGGGCCGCGGGCAGCACCGCCCCGGGCTGGGCGGGCGCCGGGGCCGGGGCCGGGGCCGGAGCGGGGCCTGCGCTGCAGCAGCCGCCGGGGCGGCGGGGCCGGAGCCGCTCGGGGCCGGAGCCGCTCGGGGCCGGGGCTGGGTCCCCGCGGCGCAGGGCGCGACCCGCGGAGCCCCCGGTGGCGGCGGAACCGGCGCTCCCGGGGTGGCCGCGCTCCCCCCGCAGCGGCCCCATGGCGGCGCAGGAGCCGCCGCGGCCGCCCCCGGCCCCCGCCGAGCCCCCGGAGCCGGAGCCCGGCGGGCGGTACGAGGCCGTGGTGCCGCACTGGTTCCACTGCAAGGTCACGGACACGCGGGAGCGCTGGGTCCCGTTCAGCGCGCAGGACTCGGAGCGGCTGGAGGAGGCGCACGGCGCAGGTGGGGCGGGATGCGCCGGGGGGAGCGCGGGCAGAGCGCGGCCGCCGCGGGCGGGGGTCCCACGGCACCGCCGGCCCCCGGCTCCTACGGCCGCTGTTCGTCCGTCGCCCTTTGCTTTTACATCCCGCGTCCTTGCTCTTAAATCACCGTAAGGGATGGGCCTGGTGAGGGTGACGGGTGAGCATCAGGTGTGTGCTTGGGGGAAGTGCTGTTTGGGTACCGGGGAAAAATTCCCCGGAGACATCCATGGCTTCCACCTGGCATGCTAGATTCTCCCTCAAGGAATTTTAAATTGAGACTTTTTTTGGCCATGCGCCTGCTCCCAATAACTGAGCTGTTTGGATGCATCAAATGGTCTGACCCCATTCAACTGATACTGCTCTAAGTTATATATAATCATACTGCAAAGCATCCTCTGGTGAGGCGGGGAGAATGCCAGCAGGATGGCAGGAGTTCCAGTGGGACATTCACCATGGCATGGGGCTGTCCCTCCTATGGTAGCAAGGTTTGGGGGTCAGCTCCGAGCCCTGTGCTGAAGCCCTGGTGTGCCAAATGTCACCATCTGTGCCACCTGCTGCTGCTACAGGCAGAGCTCCGATTGCCCAAGGGTTGGCTCCCATCCTCCCTCGCCCAGGAAGTTTCGGATTAGAGGCTGCACTGCCCATCCCCAGTGCTGCTGCCCGGCCCAGCCTGGCACGGGGTGCTGTGCCACCAGCCCAGCCCGCAGGCAGACCCAAAAGGCAGCGAAATTCACAGAATTTGAGGTCTGTGTTGGGGTCTGTAGAGAGTTCTCTGTTTCAAAGAGGAATGGCTTAGAGACAGGGACCCTGGTGCACCCCCGCGGTTACACAACGCACTTCCCAGGGCCACAGATTCTCTTTTACCCTGCAGGCGAGGCAGGAAAAGGACATGTAAGCATGTGCCTGAACTAGAGAGAAGGACAGTGTTGTGTAATGTTTTCATCTTACCTTCTGCCTCTGGGGGAAGTCTGACTTCGGGCATCTCGCCCAGGATACCCCGACACCGCTCCCTGAACTTGGGAGCAGAGGATGTTGGCATCTGCTGCCGTGGCTCTGACCTGCTCCGCTGTGCTGCCCAAGGGAATGATCCAGCCTCATGCCTCTGGGAACTTGCCATTCCAGGCCTCTCATGATTAATTCCAGGCCTCGGTTCCCACAGGGAAAGACCGGGATGACGTGGTTGTCCCGACATCAGGAGGCAGGTACGACGTGCACCTGCGGACGCGGCAGCGCGTTGCCGTGTACTGGGAGGAGGAGGCGTCTGAAGTGCGTCGCTGCACCTGGTTTTACAAAGGAGACAAGGACAATAAGTTTATTCCCTACTCAGAGTCCTTCAGCGAGGAACTGGAGGTAAACACACCTTTCCCATTGGTTTCCATCCCAGCTTCTCCTTGTCACACACTGTCTCTGATGTCCCAAACCCCATACAAGGCCACTGGCACCGCAGTCAGGCCTGAGGACGTGAACTCCAAAGAGGCTTTGGCACGGCATTCCTGCGGCTGATTGATGTAGCTGTGAGCACTGCCATGGCCTCCCCTTCCCCTGCCCTCGTCCGGCCTCGGTGCATCCTTCCACGGCACCTTAAAGTGCCAGGCTTTCCTTTGGGAAGATGCAAATGTAGAGATATGTAGACAGATGTATAAAAATACACATCCTTGCAATAATTCTATTCTGATGTACCAAAACCACAGTTCGAAGTTGATGGGGAAGTCTGATGCTGCTGCTGTCAAAGCGGCGAGTTCTTAAACACTCTCAGCAGGTGATCCTGGGATGACCCTGCTGCTCCTCCAGCTGATTTCTCTGCTTCTTTTACAAAGTGTTGATAAAAGATTCTGAAAACTGGGTGGGGAATGTCCCAGAAGGTTGAACATTCATGGGCATACTTCCAGCTGACTCACAGAGGGTGTTCTCTTCTGTAGGAAGCTTACATGATTGCCGTGACCCTGGATGAGTGGAAGAAGAAGCTGGAGTCCCCCAACAGAGAAGTCATTATCCTGCACAACCCAAAGGTGAGCAGGCCTGGTGATTTCTGTGGTGACCAGTGAGGACATCCCCTTGGGTCTCTTTGTGCTGTTCCCTTCAAATGGGTTTGTCCCAATGGCATTGCACTCACTTGCCTGTACCAGAGGCGAGGGCAATGGCTCTCTGTCTGCCACCAGCTTCACATTTCTTTTCAACACCCCTTTGGGCAAAGGGCAGCACAGTCTGGTACCACCCCGTGTCACCCGGCAGCTGCTGTAGCCAGAGCTGTCTCTGCTCTCGGGTCACTGACAGGCTCTCCTTGTTCCCAAGCTGATGGTTCACTACCATCCCGTCGCCAGCTCCGACGACTGGGTCTCCACCCCCACGGAACAAGGTCGGCCCCGGACTGTGAAGAGAGGAGTGGAGAGCATCGCTGTCGAGATCCCCAGTGGTGAGCTTGCTTCTCCCTTCCACCCGTCCAAAACCCTGTGGAGTGTTTTCCAACCTGTTCGCTCAGAAAGACTGGCAGAAGCTCCCCTGATCCTTTAAGTGAAGTGCACATCAAAAGATTTTGTGCCAAAAGGATCCAAATGGTTTCAGAGACCTCCCCAGCCCCAGCGAGCTGCAGATCCAGGGGAGGGTGGTGAGCTTCCAGCTCCTGTACAGAGACAGAGCTGTTGGGAGCTCTGCAGTGCCTGAAACTACCCCCGAGGTCTCGATGTCTATTTGCACAGGAGGAGAGTTTCTTTCCCTGGTAGGGACACAGCTGTTTATCACTTACCTACGTGCTGGTGGCTCTCTGGAGCACATGTTCTCCCCATCGATGCAGCCAAGTGTCAGCTCTGTCCCCTCCCAGCTGCCCTGAGCCCCCAGTCAGGCCTCAGGACTTGTCCCCGTGGGGAGGTCAGGCAGTTACTCCATTTTCCATGTGTGCCTGCCCTCAGGAAGGCACGTATGCAAACTAAGGTGTGTGGGAAGTAGAGAACAAGCCCTGACTCCACCTGGGGCCTACATGGGAGGTGCAGCTCCGTGGGGCTGGGGTGGCTCGTCAGGGTGGGCTGGGCAGCTGGACTGAGACCTCCTGGCCCTGTGCTTCTCTGTGCTGAACGCTCCCCATGGCTGGACAAGGGTGAACTGCCCAGAGCAGTGAGTGAGGGTGGTGGCAGAATGGGGACGAACCACTGCGCCTTCCTCTACTGTCCCGTTGGTCCAGATCCATTCCAGGGCAGGCGGCTGAATTTAGCAGGACCAAGAAACCCCACCACCCCTGAGGTGCAAATCCAGGCACCAGTAAGGGTTTTCATGGGCTGAGGTGAGGGTGGGAGGCTCCAGTCCCGCACAGCGGTGCTTCCAGCAGGTCGATTCCCTGCTAGGCGCCGTCTCCGCAGCCCTGAGCCCCTCTCCCCTCCTCAGGAGAGCCGCTGCAGATCGACCACCTGGTGTTCGTGGTGCACGGGATCGGCCCCGCCTGCGACATCCGCTTCCGCAGCATCGTGCAGTGCGGTAGGTGCGAGAGCTGGGAGCCCAGGGGCGCTCCCGCCGGGAGAAACCTCGTCCTGGGCGACGGGAAACGCTGTCACGGTGCATCAAACCATCCCCACGCACTGGCCGGCTGCACGGCCAAACCTGCTGACTGTGGGGAGTGTGAATGGAACGCTCACTAACCCACCAAATCCCCCCTTCTGAAAAGGTTTAGGCAGCTGCTGTTCATCCCTTTTGCTTCACAACAGAGTTATTTTTTATAGATTTCTAAATGTGCCTTATCCTGACTGCCAGACTAAAGCCCTGCCCATGTGAAGGAGGCACAGATGGGGCAGTGAAATCCAGTAAACACACGTGGCAGGACTTGGAGCCTTCCCTGATCTCTAGTTAAAGATTCAGGGACTTAGGGGAGCAGCAGCAGCAGCAGATTAAAGACCCCAGTGGGATTTCCCTCTAATGATCTTTCGTGGTATTAAGTGTTGTTGGTGCCACGAGCTGGCCCCAGAGCCCGGTGGATCTCCATAAGAGCTCTTCTCTTTTCCAGTGAACGATTTCAGGAATGTCTCGCTAAGCATGCTGCAAGCACACTTCAAGAAGGCCCAGGAGCAGCAGCAGGTTGGCCGGGTGGAGTTCCTGCCCGTGAACTGGCACAGCTCCCTCCACTCCACTGGCGTGGATGTGTAAGTGTCTGCAGGGATGGCAAAGTGCACAGGCAGCCTCCTCCCCTGGAAACTCCACTTTTTCTGTCCGAAAAGCAAAGGGAAAGCTGTGAGCTTTTAGGGTAGGGGTGAGCAGGTGAGACAGGAACCCCCAGAGCACTTCCCACGGCCATTCTGTAGCACACAGCAGGCGCCTGCTCCGATCAGCATCCAGAGAGCAGAGGCTTCTGCCTTTCCATGGCTGATCTGGGGAGGGGCCGTGGATGCCCAAACCTTGCTAAAGGCCTCTGAGAACTGAGTACCCAGTTCCTGCACTGCAGCACTGCTCTGCAGTGCCCCAGGAAGGACAGAAAGCAGGCCAGGCTCCTGGGGAAGAAAGGGCAGGCTCTTCATTCTTGGAATATAAGAGCACAGGCTGTGCTTTGCCTTTGGTCTGGGCATAAGCCGAGGGTCTGGATTACAATGTACACCCTTGGGGACAGCGTCATTCCTGCTCTGAACTTCTATTTTGCTTTAGAAACATGGTGGGGTTCCGTGGCTTCCTCAGCTGCAGCCCCCTCTCCCCTTTCCCCCGCAGTGACCTGGAGCGGATCACGCTGCCCAGCATCAACCGCCTGCGTCACTTCATCAATGACACCATCCTGGACGTGTTCTTCTACAACAGCTCCACCTATTGCCAGACCATCGTGGACACGGTGGCCTCGGAGATGAACCGCCTGCACCAGCTCTTCCTGCAGAGGAACCCGCAGTTCAAGGGCGGGGTGTCCATCGCGGGGCACAGCCTGGGTAAGGGCTCACCCGCGGCTCCTGCGAGCGCCAGGGGAGCAGGGAGGGAACAGCCACAGAATGCTTTGGGTTGGAAGGGACACCTTCCACTAAGACCAGGTTGCTCCAAGCCCCATCCCAACTTCCAGGGGTGTGGCAGCCACAGCTTTGCTGGGCAGCCTGTGCTACTGCTTCACCACTGAGTAAAATAATTTCTTCCTGACATCTAATGTAGCCTGTCCTCTGTCAGTTTAAAGCCATTGTCCCTTGTCCTGTCACTGTCTGCCTGTGAAAAAGTTCAGGGTGCAGCTCTTCCATCCCAAAAAAGGAGGTGGCTCGGGCTCTTCCCCTCCGGCTGCTGATGCTCTGCCCATGCCTGGTTTCTAGGGTCACTCATTTTGTTTGATCTCCTGACGAACCAGAAGGCTGATCCTGAGGAGGACAAGCACTGTGCACAGGTAATGGAGGCCACTGACCTCACTCCTGCAGCTGTGTGGGGATGGGGGAGAGAACCCAATATGCACAGGAGCAAACTGGTGAGCAGAAAGCACAATCCCTTCTGGATCTGTTCACAGGGGTCCAGGACAACCTCAAGCACAGGGGGTATTGAGGAAGTAAAAGAAATCCTGAGGAAGCTGGAGCTGTCTGAGTATTGTGATGTTTTTGAGAAGGAGAAAATGGACAGGCAAGCACTGGTGAGAAGTTCCCCTGTTTTACTGGCTCTTGTGGCTCTTCTTTGCTTTTCTTCCCCACCATCCCACCAGTGCACATCTTCTGGTACTGAGTCACACGTGAAACATCTCTGAGGAGGAACAGTCCCATAGAACAGACACCTCACCACACCTTTGCTCCTGAACTAACACCAGCCTTGCTTATTTTCCAGTTCTTGTGCACAGAGACAAACCTTAAAGAAATGGGAATTCCCTTAGGGCCAAGAATGAAAATACTCCATTACCTCAGCTCCAAGACAGAGATGAAGGTTTGTTTTCTGCATGGCTTGTGCTCATCCCATCACATCTCATCCCATTCCATCCCTCTGACACAAGGACCCCTTTGTGCTGCTGCAGGATCAGAGCTCAGCAGCTCCCGGGCACAGCAAACGCGGAGCCGAGGCAGGGGGGTCCCAGCACGGGGACAGCACGGAGGATGGCAGGAATTGCCAATACCGGGACATTGGCTTAGGACAGGTAACAGCTGAGCTCTGGCTGCACCCACGAAGCCCTCGTAACACCAGCACAGAGATTGTCTCGTGAACAAATCTGAACATCCCCCTCTCCCAGGTCTCAGCAAACTACCCCCAGCTGAACTACAAGCCCACCATCTTCTTTGCCTTTGGCTCTCCCATTGGGATGTTTCTCACAGTGCGAGGAGTGAAGCGCATCGACCCAAACTACAGCCTGCCCACCTGCAAAGGCTTCTTCAACATCTTCCACCCCGTAGGTATAAGAACCAGAGCTGTCCTGCGTGAGACACGTGGAGCACAAGCCCTGCCACTGTCCCCCTCTTCCTGTGCAGTTTGACCCCGTGGCGTACCGGATCGAGCCCATGATCGTCCCAGACCTGGAGTTCGAGCCGATGCTGCTGCCCCACCACAAGGGCAGGAAGAGGATGCACCTCGGTACGGCACAGGCAGCCCCTGTCCCCCGGCCTGGGGCCGCTGCTGCAGCCCCCAGCCCCACACCCACCCCCTCCTGCCTTGCAGAACTGAAGGAAGGGCTGACACGCATGAGCGTGGACCTGAAGAACAACCTGCTGGGGTCACTGCGCGTGGCCTGGCAGTCCTTCACCCGCGCCCCGGTGCCGGCCCTGGAGGCAGGGAGCACCGAGGCCGAAGCAGAGGCAGAGGCTGGCACAGAGAAGCAACCAGGTCAGTGGTGGGGGGCAGGGGGGAGCCAAGGATGCAGCCTTAGGAGCTGCCAATGAAGCAGCGTGCCTGGATTCCTGCAGCCACACTGCCCATCATCTGTGCCCAGCAAAGGGATCGCCTTCAGGCTGTGGATGCACCTGGCTCTCCCCAAATGCTGTGGCCTTTTAGCATCTGATGAAGGGATTTTCTGGTGGGTCTCAGCACACCACACCACGTTTTAAGCCTGTCCCCCTCCTCTGGCTGCTCCTTGCACTGCTGTTTCCGAGCACTTCAGCTGCCCCTTCCCTGTGTGAGCCACAGAGGTGTGAAAGGAGGGCCTAGCCCTGCTGTTGTACTGTCATGGTTGCTGGTGCCCTGTGCCTGAACCACGCTGCTCTTCCTCTCTCCAGACACAAAGCCAGAGGAGCCCCCCACAGCAGTGAAGGAAGAGACTCCCCTCATCAACGTGGGGAGGCTGAATGGAGGGAACCGCATCGATTACGTGCTGCAGGAGAAGCCAATAGAGAGCTTCAACGAATACTTGTTTGCACTCCAGGGGCATCTCTGCTATTGGTAAGTGTCTGTGTAATGCTCAGGGCTTCAAATTCGCATGTGGTGGAAGCAGAATGACATCAGTTTCACAGCCAGTGTAGTAAGAAAAGCCGTAACTGATCAAGGGAACAAGATCTTCTCCTGCCCGTGACACGGAGGCTGGGCAGGGACAGAGGAAGGAGACTTGTGGTTCTCCTTGCCTTGTGCTGCCTGCACCTGCAGAGCACTGCATCTACTCCAGCCATCACAGATGTGCTGATAGAGTGCAGGGAAGCCTTCCCTTCTGATGCCCATGTCCTCCTCCAGGGAGTCAGAAGACACCGTTCTGCTGGTTCTGAAGGAGATCTACCAGACACAAGGCATCACACTGGATCAACCTTTACCAGGAAGCCAGTGACCAACCTGTGCTGTTCTGGCTGTAAGTCACCTTTGCCTAAACCCCTTCTGGATTTCCTAGGATACCTCAGAGGAGATCTGGTTTGTTTGAGGGAGTAATATCCATTAGCTAAGGCAGGGAGCTTTTGCCAGCCTTTTTCTTTGGCCTCTCAGCACCTCTGGTTTCTTTCCTCTTCCCTGGACACAATCAGGCATGAGGAGAGAACCAAGGAGGGTCCAGGAGGCTGTGCTGGGTGGATTCTGGCTGCCTCACTGCAGCCAGAATTCCTGTCTTCTCCTTTTGCTTTCTTAGGTCCAGTTCCACTGAGTACTCACCCGGAAAGTCCAGATCTCTTCTCTGCCTTCCTCTCTCCTCTGCTGCCGTGTCCTGCATGCTGCTTCCCAAGTACTTGCTGCTACCTGGAGATAAGGATGGATTTTTCTCCATTTTGGGTAGGGCTAGGGGGGAAACTGTCAAGGGAAAACCACTTCTGCTCAAACACACACAACACCTGTACAGTGACTCCTGTGGCAACGTGTACTTTTAACCCTCCACCCTGCGAGTCCTCACCCCAGCTCCTCCAGCACTGCAGCAGATGAGCTGTCCAGGCTCAGAACCCACCGAGGGCCTGACCCTGCGCCTGGCTCGGTGAGGACACTCACAGCCTGGGACCTTGAGGAGAAAAAGCCTTAAATACAGAGCGTGGAAAGAGCTACAGCAGCCTTGGAGCAAGGGAGATTGCTGACTGCTGACACAAACACCCACGCCAGCACTGCAGGCCTGGGAGGCGAAGCCCAGGGCACAGGCTGCTGCTGAGCCAGCAGGGTCTGTCCACCAGCCACCTTCATGTCCCTGCACTGCTGCTGCATGTTTGTGCAGCCCTGGGCCGTGCCAGGCAGGGCTGCCCCATAAAGCACCTCGTGAGAGCGGCATGTTTGTGCTCCTTCCTGCTCTGGTGTGTTGGTAGTGACGTCTCAGCACCCTCACCCAGCCCACGCTGGCAGACCAAGGGCCTCCCCACGGCACTGACCAAGCCAGTGCCCAGCTGTACCTGCTCCGAGGAAAGCTTCACCTCCAGCTCCAGCCAGCCTGGGGACCAGCAGCTGCTCCTGGCAGTGTCAGGGCAGCGTGAGCCCTGTGTGCCCTGCAGGGGCACGGAGCAGCGCTGCCGTCCCGCGGGGCTCTCAGGTGGTGACGGAGATCTTGCGCCCGCCGCACTCCCGTCCTTGTTTTTAGCTTTAAATATACAAAATGCAGCCAGCAAAGGTGGAGCCCAGATCCAGTAGGGCCTGGACACTGCAGGAATGACACCAGCTCTGTAAGCAGCTCAGTCTGCAGCTGCCTTGGAGCTCTGTTCTGAGGGGGACAGGGCTAGAGAGCCTCTGTGATCCTTCCCTGGCCACCGAAGCCCCCAGGCTAGCTCAGTGCCTGGGCTGGGGCTCCAGTGCTGTGTGAGGTGTTGCTGTGCAGCCTTTGGAAAAGCCAAACCACTTTCCTTCCCGCTGACTTTTACCCTGCATGGGGTAAGGAGCCTTTTTCCCCCAGAGCCTGTTGGTTTGTTTTTCCTCCATTGTCTGTTATTTGCACTATTGGAAGGGTTTTGTTTGCAGCCTCCATCCCTCCTCCCCTCCCAAGGAACAGAAGCTGTTCTTTACCTGACTGCAGGAACAGCCAAGCTGCTCAGTTGGCACCTGAACTACTGCTGGCTAAAGTCTCCTACGGGAGTAGGAGAAGGGACAGTTTTAACGTGGGACACTAACGATCAGCTTTTTAAGTTATGCACTTTGTTAAAAAAAAAGAAGTTAAATACATTTTAAATGTTATTTAATGTCTTTTCCAGTAAAAGCCAAAATAAATAAGTAGATGACTGTGGTGTATGCATGTCTGGGGGAAGAGGGAAGGGCTGGAGAATTCCATGAGCCGTTTTAGGGGAAAGTGAAGCTATTTCTGTAATTCTGTTGAAGCTGCAGAGCCATTGAGGGTTCCAACTGCAGCTGATGGGCTGGTGTTTCATTACTGATGCACCTGCCTTGCTCTGCTGCAGCCTCACCTGTGCTGTTTGCATGTACACACACACCCGATGAAACTACACCTGTGTGTGAAGGGACCAGTGACAAACAGCTGCTCACAGAGCTCCTGCCAGCCCTGGATCTCTGCAGCACTCTGCCCTTCCTTGTCTGAGAGACAGACCATGGGCAGGGAAACGAGCACCTGTGCAGGATGCTCTCACAGAGGTGCAGGGATGCCCTCAGACACCATTTCATTTTCTGCTGTCATCTCCTTAAAACTATACTAAAGCTGCAAGGAAACATACAAAATGAGCACCCACCAGAAACCCCTTCAGACACCTGAGGAAATGGCTTATAAAGCAACAACCCAAGCCTCGAAGTAAAGTTTGAGTACCACAGCTCAGTACAAAAATTAAACTTTATTTGGGAAATTAGAAAAAACTCAAAGCTGGCAGGTCCTGCACTTCATTTCTCAGGAGAAGGGCTGGGACAGCTCAGCTGGATTGCAGGGAGGTGACCAATGGTGCTTCCTGGGCTGGACACAAGAATTCCCACAGACTGGGCACACTGGGTTGTCACATTTTCCCAGCTCTTGTTCAGGACCTTCGTACTGCAATTGTCTTTCCGCCCTGAGTGCCTCCCTCGCCTCACAGTGGGCCTGAAGAGGGGGTGGCCTACAAAATCCAATTAACCGAAGCAACACAAGGGCCTGGGCAGGAAACTCACCGGCTCTGCAGGGAACACCTGCCCAGGGGTTCATCCTCATCAGAGCCACTTCTCATGAGCAGCCTCCCCAAAGGCATCCAGGGGCCAGGCAGGACAGAGCCCATCTCTATATGTTCAGGTGGAAGCTGGGAGCTGGAGGCTTCTCCTCATGCGCCGGCAGCGGTTTGGGCTTGGCCAGAGATGGTTTGTGGCACGTGGGGTCTGCCAGGGGAGGGTAGTACTGCCTGTAGCACAGGTACGCGAGCGCCAAGCCCATCGCTGAGCCAACCAACACATCTGTGGGCGAGAGCAGAGGGAAGTTAACGGCCCTTCACCCTCGCAAGCCTCGTGATGGAATTCCCCAGCAGCAGCAGCTTTTCTGCTGGATCCATAACCTGACTTGGCTGTAAACCCAAGCTTGGCATGTATTTCAGAAAGGCATCAGTTCCCTGCAGGTGGCACCAAAATTGCCACTGGAGGAGTTTAAAAAAAAAAAAAAAACCCCAAAAAACCCAAATTGCTGTTGGGGGCTCTGAACCTCTGTGGCACCACAGCCCTCCCTGCCTGGAGTGCCCACTCAGGCACCTGCTGAGCCCCGTCCAGGCGCACTGGCAGACGCTGACCCACCTTCCCAGTGGTGCTTGTAGTCACATGTGCGGGACACGGCGATGAGGGTGGCCAGGAAGAGCGGGAGGAGGAAGGCACAGAAGCGCAGGGCTCGGCCCCCCCGGCCTGGGACAAAGGTGTGCAGCTTCCCCGCCAGGTAGAAGGCTGAGAAGGCAAGACCAGCGAAGGCAACTGGAAGAGAATAGAACAGTGTTGGCTCAGAACATCTCCAGGCTTTGCAGCCAGACCCTCACCCTCTGCTGCTGCAGTGGAAGGGCTGTGAGAGGCATCTGTCCTGTCCCTGTGTGTTGAAGAATGGTTAGAGGATCAGGGGCATGGGTCATTGATAGAATTATGGGATCAATAAAAGAACTGTACAAGCAAAAGGCCTGCAAGCAAAGGTTAGTGTGAGAAACTGTCTCCATGAGAAAGCACCTGTGTGAGAAACAAGCCTGAGAACAAAAAGGGAGTTTTGAGGATGTGCAGCTGTGCAGATAAGATGTACTGACCATGAGAAGGGAGGGTGAACTCTGAATTCTTTAATCATAACATAACTAGTAGAAGCTTGCCAATGTAGTCTAATTATGTAGAAGCAAAAATGCGCTTTGATAGGTTTAAGCCAATAAAGAGTTAACAAGCTGGTATACGATATAAGTGCCTCTGGATTGCTGATAAACGGAGCTTGCTTTATCAATCACATTGGTTGTCTGCAATGTCTTCCCCCGCCAAAGTCATCGAACAGTTTCAAGACCTGTGAGCCGAGGGAAGTACCGGCTGGGAGTGAGGGATCATCTGGGAGTGATGGATCCTAGGAGCTGGTACCTGGCACACATCCCTCCTCCCGGCGTTACAGACAGCATTGGACCGCATTTCTCACCCCACTGCTTTGCACAGGGAAACCTGAGTCCCCCGACCAGGTCAACAAATGCAGCCAAAGCTGTGGGGTGTGGGAAAGCAGATCCAAGCTCCCTCCCCCGCCATGGGTCCTGCTCCCCACAGCTGCTGATCAGGGCTGCAGCAGGAAGGAGACGTGGAAAACTCACAGGAAGCGTGTCCGCTGGGGAAGCTTTTCCGCCCCTCTGTCACTCTGCGGGTGTCCCCTGTGCACACCAGCTCCGCGTTGGCTTGGCCGTCCGGGAAGCAGCGGTAAAAGAAGTCGGGCCGCGGCCTGGGACAGGGAAGTGAAGCTCAGGGCCCCCAGGCGTGGGCACACCCAGCACCCGCGCAGCAGCACGGAGCTGCCCTTGCCAATGCGATTCTCTGCAGTGTGGGCCTAAATGAGCCCATCTGAATAATGGACAGAGACAGCAGCTCCCCAGTGTTTTTTCTAATACTGAATTGTCTTTACAGCTAGAAAAAACCACATTCTTTCCAGGCTGGGCACGTCCAAGTTCAGCTCCTGGCCCTGATCTGGCTATTGCAGACCTGCTTCCCCTGCCCTCCCCGCACGGCGCAGTTGGGAACCAGCCAGTCCTCACCTCCCCACAACGAGCTTCAGGGCATTTGTAAAAACCCCATTCAAGGCAAGAGCAAGGCTGGCAGCTGGGAGAGAGCAAAAGGGTCACATCAGCATCATCCCCACCTGAAAGTGCAGCACATTCAGGCATGGGCAGGGCTCAAGCTGCCTTTCTCTGGGACAAGGAGGAGCTCACCAAGGCAGGCTTCCCGCGTGTCCTCGCGGTCGGCGCTCATGAACAGCCTCGCCAGGATGATGAGCAACAAGGGAGACAGAAATGCGATGAACTGCACAAAACAGGGAGAATTTTAGGTGTCAGTGAAGGAGGTTTAAATTCTCACCAGAACCAGCAGCATTTACTCCAGAACTCCAAGTACACTTCCCTTCCTCAAAGCCAAGCAGTGATTTGTCCTCTCCAACCACTGCAGTTCCAACAGAACACAATTCCCACCAGCTGGATTTGCAGCAGGTCCTGATCAGCCCAGCATATCCTTCAGCTCTCAGACTGCTCTTCTGGCACAGAGTGCTGCTCTGGCTGGTTATTGGGGGTGTCCCCAGCCACGGCACCTCAGCTCTCCCCTCCCTGCAAGCCCCAGCATTAGCACTCTGTCAGCAGCACCCGTGCCTGTCAGCAAAACCACAGGAGCTGCTGATTCAGAGCAACCAGTTATCATCATCCCCATCTCAGCCCTGGGGGATTTCATCCTGGGACATCCACACCACGGCTCCCATGGAGTCTGTTCCCACCTGAACTCTGGCACACGTCCTGCTTTACACTGTCTGTTCCAAATGCTATCCCGAGGTTTTATCCTTAATGCTTAGTGGCCACCTCTTGCAGAAAATCCCACCTGCCATTTGCCAAATCAAGAGCCACAGCCCCTCACCTCACACCTGTGACAGAGGAAGTCAATCCCTCTGGCACATTGCTGTCTCCTAGAAATCCAACACAGAGTTAGTCACTCTTCTAACCAAGCCTGAAGCCCTTGGGAAAACATTTGACAATAAAATCGTAATAAATCTCTGCTAAAAATAGCTGCTTGCAAGGAAAACATTCCCTGATAGAGAGAGCTATGCTATCTTCTATGTGCCTGATAACTTAGACGTGGAATGGATTATGGACAACAGTACAAAGTCCCCACTAGTTTATGAACTTCAAATCCCAAAGGCAACCCTGCATGGTAAAGCCTCAAAATACGACAAAAATCACTGTAAGTTTGGCCTAGTTGGTACTAATCTCACAGGATGGGGACCACCGGGGACCATCAAGTCCAACCCCTCTGCTCAGGGTCCTCAGAGCACATCACCCAGGATTGTGTCCAGATGGATTTTGAGTATCTCCAGGTAAGGAGAACTCCCACTGTCTGGGCAGCCCGTGTCAGTGCTCAATCACCCACATAGGAAAGTTGAGGCGGAAATCCCCATGTTCCAGCTTGTGCCTCTTGCCCCATTGAGCAGAGCCTGGCTCCATCCTCACAGCCCCTCCCTTCAGCTGTTTATCCACATGGATACAATATCCAGCACTTCCAGCGACGTGCACCAGGAGCTGCAGGTACTGCAGTGCAAGCCTTTAGCAAGCAGCTCTGCTTTAAAAGGAGAGCTTGTAATTTGAGAATAAGTCAAAGTAAATGCGGGAAACACTGGCACAGGCTGCCCAGAGAAGCTGTGGATGCCCCATCCCTGGAACTGGTCACAGCCAGGTTGCGTAGGGCTTGGTCTGGTGGAAGGGGGGCGGGCATCCCCCATAGTGGGAGGGGCGAAATGATCTTTTAAGGTGCCTTCCGACCCAAAGCACTCCACGAACCCACTGAACTTACAAACATGAGCACTGTGGGAACATGGTCCACTTCAACGTAGGGGTTTTTGTAGAGCCACATCTCCTCGGGCTGCACCACGCGCTGGAAGGGCGGCAGGAACTCCATGATCCTGGAACAACAAGACAAGTGAATGAGCCCCGGGGCGGGGGCGGGGAGGGCGGCGGGCGGGGGTCCCGCACCCACCCGAAGGTGGCGAGGAGCAGCGCCCGCAGCGCGCTCTCGGCCGCCAGCTCCGCTCGCCGCATGGCCACTGCCCGCCCGCGGAGCCGCCGGGGCGGGGCGAGCGCAGCCTCCGCGCCCGGCCCGGAGGAGGGACCCGCAGCCGGAGTCCCGTTATCCCCCCGCCCCGCCCCGAGACGGAACTGACTCATCTCATCATTGGAACATTCAGAACGATTTATTGAAGTCAACCTCAAGCAAAAATTTCAGATCAGTGGAATGTCATTAAAAACCTTTCCAAAGGAATCCTCACGGAAAAGCCAAAAAAACAAACAACCAAAAAAAAAAAAACCCCAAAAAACCAAAAAAACCCCAAAAAACCAAACAACCCCCCCAACAAACAAACAAACAAACAAAAAAAAAAAACAACCAAAAAACCAAACAAAAAAACCCCAAACAAACAAACCAAAAAAACAAACCAAAACAAAAAATTCCCACATCTGAATTCCAGAGTATTCGTAAAATAAAATAAAAAAAAAAGGCAACATCTCAGTAAATAGAATGTACAAAAATTATATGTTCTACCATCACACACAGTCAGTAAGAAGCTAAAATATTACAGGCAAGTCTCAATACGCTCTACCTAGAGGACAGGAGCTATCTATGTACAGGGAACCAGCTTTACAGGCTTCACACTATGCAAGAGGACAGAAGCCAACACAAACCCCCCAAAATATTGGATATCTCAAAGTCTATGCGGCAACATCAAGTCATGATACAGTAATGCCCCGTGGAATCAGACACTCCTCGTTAGTGCCAGGGCTGCGTCAGCGTCCAAAAACTCTTCGATACCGACTTCGGTGAATATCGATGCTTTGCTATTAAAGACTCGAGTGATTTCGTTAAAATAACATTTCACAGAATCTACAAAGTTTGTTACAGATAAACAAAGTCTACAGAAATAACGACTCTACAAAGGTCCATCTTACAGAGCACGTGGGGATGGAGACGGATCCGCGGGGATCTGTGTTGTGCAACATCACTCGTGTGGAGACAAACGGGTTGGGGTCCTCACAGCACCCGGAATGCAAACCCCCAACCCCCCCAAGCCCCCGGCTCAAACGGGACATGATCCCCCCGGGGGCTGCGGCAACGCCGTTGGCTTGTTGGAAAAGGAAAAGTGACACCAGAAATGAGATACAGATCCACCTGGGAATAGGGAGCGTAGGGGTTCATCCAGTCTGTTTATGACCCAAAAGCGAGAGAGAACTGCAAGGTGCGGGGTTCCCACAGACCCCACACAGCTGGGATCTCCCGAGGGACCCCAGGCAGCCACCTGCCCCTGGAGCTGGCGGTGGCACAGGGAGGGCACAGCCCCGGGGAACAGGGAGTGGTGAATGGCTTTGGCAAATTCATACATGTTTTCCCTTTTTTATTCACATTAATCACAGAAATCCCCTACACAAAGCACAGTTCCAGCTCCCTACCTCCCACTCTGGAGCAGCAAGACCCCTCCCAGGGGAACACAGACCTGAGCTGCTCACTCAGAAATACAGTATCACAGGGAACAGCTTTTCTTTTCTTCCTGTTTTGCCTTTTGTTTCTTTCTCCTTTTTCCCCTCAGAACAACACTGGGACTACATCCAACGTGTAGGAGTGTATCGTAAGTGCAAATGTTTTTGCTACACAAAGAGAAATGGTGGGGAAAGCTGATGGGAATGGGAAGCAAAGGGACAGCATTGCTCCAAGGTCGCCGTCTCCCACGCGACACCTGGTGAACACACACCTCCGAGACGGCTGCTTCCAAACCCTCCCGTTTGCCATGGATCCACTGTACAGCGGGAGCAGGAAGGAACTTGGGGGAAGTCAAGGACATTTTCAATGCAGTATACAAAAAATTATGTATAAATAAAAAAGCTGTAAAAGGAACCGCAGAGCTTCAAGTACATTAAACCCTGAATTCAATGAGGCAGAGGTTTCCATGTTAAAGTGACTTCTCCGTACCAGCATCGGACACCCCCATCCCACCCTCCCCCCTCCCCGCCCACATAATTCTGTAAAGTTTCAATATATACAGATTTTATGCTCATTGATAATTATGTCTAGTAATTGTGTCTTTCCCATTCTATCCTGAAATTAAGATAAAAGAAGGGAGAAGGGTTTTTTTTAGAAGAAAGGCCAAAAATCCACATTCCGGCCCTATTACTCCATTTGAACTGATTCTTCAAGACCATGTGGTGACCAGAGAAGGTGATTTGCCCACAAAATCTCCTTCCTGAGCTGCAAATGCCTTCAACAGTCTATGGACAGGACAAGTCTATACAATAACCTGACAGCTACAGCAGCTAATGCTTGCACCATGTGTTCAGGAATGGTGGAACCAGCCTCCGTACCACTGGAATCACAGAATCATGGAATTCTTGCGTCTAGACTCATCTGGCCACGGGCTGCAGTATGCCTGCACTGTGCTCAGGTGCAGCTGCAGAGGAAAAGTTCCAGTAAACCACAAACCCTGTTCCCTGGGCAGGCCAGCTCAGGCACTGCCCAGGTGCCAGAACTGGAGGCAGCAGGTCACCAGAAGTGTGGGGCCACCCCAAAAATTTAACACAAAAGTAAGGGGAAAATGTGCTGGTGTGTTCCCATGAAGGAACAACAATGTGCTGGGACAGCACACTGCAGTTCTCCACCAAAATCACCAGCTCTGTGGATTTCCTCTAGGTCTCAGCATGAAATGACCAAACTATCCAAGATTCCTTGTTTTGGAGCCCACACAAATCAATTCAGCAGCTGCCTCCCGCCCTGCTGAAGCCAATCCATCAGAACAGCTGCAGAATCTTTTCCTTACAAAGGAACAGCACTAAGAAACTACATTCTGGTTACTCACTTTACAAAGACATGATTAAAATGTGCATTTTAACATCTGAGTCTGGCACTCAGAACAGCCCCTCCAGCCACCAAGATCCTCTGAACCGGCTTTTCCTCATCTAACAATGTTAAAGCTTTTTGAAAGATTTACCTTCTCTTCAGTTCAGATTTTGTTCACAAACTGAACAACCTCACAAACCACCTCCTGTTTTGCCTTCTGAGTCCAAGCCCAGCTGTTGGCTGCTATGAATCTTTTTTTTGGTGGAAAAAAAGCATCTCTAAGAAGTTTGAACACAAAGTGAACCAAGACATTGAGTGGCACAGGAGGAGCAGCAGCCTCCATCACAGCATTTGAGAAGTTCTAAGCCTTCTGTGCCCTCCCTGTGTCCTGTGCCCTGGCACAGCACTGTGGCACAGCCCAGGTGGCCACTGACAGCCGTGGCTCCCATCCAATGCTCCCAAGGTGTCCTGGTGCTGCCACACCACGTCCCTCTGCTCAGCAGGTCACCACAGACACGGAATGAAAGGAGCAGGCCAGTGCACTCACACAGCAGCACAATATCAACATATCTGATATATATATATATATATATATATATATATATAAAATATATCAGCTGGTATCTGCAATATCAGAATGCTTTGACTTCCCAAGAGAAAATCACTGAACATTATCCAGCCTAATAAATCATGTAAAGTGAACACCTCAGGCCCTACAGATGTGGTAGCAAGAGCTGTGTTTGGAATTTCTGAGAAGGTTAAACATCCTCAATAAGAGCTTAAAAAGAGACATTTCTCACACAAAACCTTAAGAAAAATAAAATCCTTTTTGTAATTTTTTTTTTCTTTAAAAATACCAAAATCCAGCAGTGCTTTCCAGCAGGGTTAGTGTCGGACCCTCACTGGAGCACGGCCCACAGCAGGAAGTGCTTTAGGAATCCCAAGAGCTGCTGCCCCAGCACTGCCCCAACACCTGTGGGTTCTGTCACCCCAGGGAAGTGTGGGTAGGGGCTCTGGGCCGAGTCCACGGCACAGCAGCTGTAGTGTATCTATCACTCTATCATTGCACACACACAAAAACCTCCCCCTGTACATAAATTTGAGGATGAGAAGGACACCAGGCAGAGGCAAGACACGCTCTAAATTCCACATAGACCTTTTCAGCCTATTTTCTTGATCTGAGAAGTCTCCGTGCTCCCGTAGGTTTGTGTAAGCAGTTTTACAGAGACAAGGTTCTTAATTCTTCAATTCAGCCAGATGCCAGCAACACTTGATTATTTTCAGTACCCCCGAGCAAAGGCTGGCAGGGAGTAGCTATTATCAGCACACAAGTCAGAAGTACTCGCTGTACCAGAGCGGGGGGGGACACACAGTGCTTGGTGAGATCGTGGGCTGGGGGGGAAGAGTCACCAAAACTAGTTCCAGCCTGGGGACACCAGTGCCCCATGGCTCCTTGCACAAAAGAATGGGGGATAGGTTTTCTAAAGAAAGTCTGGAGCAAGAGCCAACCTAAGCCACTTCGAAAGTCTCACTGAAGGAGTTTGTCTCTCTGATTAACAGAGGAAATCCAAGAGAGAACCATCTCCTGAGGCTTCAGCTGGCTGCTGGGATATGGCCCCTTACCCAGACACAAAATACCCTGTTCATTGAGGAAGTGCTGAGATGTTCCTCAGCTCCATTGACAATGAAGATTAAAGTCAGAAGATCTCTCTCAACAAAAAAATCTTAACATCCCATCAAAACCAACACACATGGGTCAGGTCCCTCATGTGCCCAAGTCTCCCTGAAGCCAAGGGGAGCCTGAGAAGGCAGGACTGAAGAATCACACTCAGTAACTGCCACCAAACCAGCACAGATGTGGCAGATGACCTCACTGGCAGGACTGACTTCAGCTCTGACTGAGGCTGGGAGCCTCACCTGCCTGGGAAGGGCTTCCAGAATAGGTGGGATAAAGAAATGACCACTGTGCAATTAAACTCTGAATTTCCACCTGTGTGCAAACACCCAAGACAACTCTGGAGCAAGGAACCACCATTTCTTCCCCACTACCAGACCTTGTGCTACGAGCACTCCCCAGAAGTCACACACCTGATTTCTCACAGGAAAAGCTTCACAAAAATATTTGTAAGTAAACATGAGAGACAACCTACCTTCTCCAATGCCTTTAACAATAAGTACTGGAACAGAGGCATTTCAGAGTCACCTGGTCTGACACCCACACCTGTCTGTTTGGCATCTCAGTGTTACAGAGGAGAGAAGCTTTGCTCTTTCCATAAACTAGACACAAAAGTTACGTTGGCTTCGCTGTTTTGTTTTTAAAGACACGTTGACTGATCAAAGCCAGATCTTCAACACCCTTTCAAAATTAAATAAATAAATATGTGGCTATGCTTTGCTTTCTACACTCAAAGAACATTATTTTAAACAGAATATTCTTTTCACTGTCAAAAGGTTTACGGTTTTCTTCAAAGGCCAAGATGTTCCTGGTTTCCAACAGTAAGAGCTGCTGTAGCACATTCAAGGGTAAAAGAAAGACCAAACAATAAAAACCAAACACCACTGCCTGGTCCTTCTCACTCGGGTCAATGGTCCCGTTCCAGCTCACACGCGACAGTTCCGAGGACAAAGCCGAGTGTGGCATCACAATCTCTCTGAGTTCATCGCCTGCTGCCCCTCTTCTCCCCTCCCGCGTTTGTTTTTAACCAAATTCACTCCTTTGCCTCTTCCACAGCATTCTGTGCTTCCAATTTGCACTTGATCTTGCTCCAGTACTCGGGTGCCACGGGAGATTTGGGGTCATGTGCGGAGCAGCAGAGGCGGCTGTCCAGCGCCGACGGCACCAGGGCTCCCTTCTCGTGATCCTTACAGAAGGAATGGGGGCAAAACTCACAGAAGGAAACGGCAGGATTGCTACAGATGTCGCACTGATGCCATGGACATTCCCACTTTCCTGAGGATGGGAGGAGAGAGAGAAAGGAAGCTGGAATTAGTGCACTTCGGAGACAGCACCAGCCTTTAACCCTCACTCCGTGTTGGAATTGCTCAGATGAATGCAAAGAAAGTTCAGAAAAATCAGCCCTTACTTCTGCTTCTCATGTACAAGAATCTGACTGAACACAGTTCTATTCTGCATTTTTTTAGGCCTCTCTTGGCCCAGAACATTACTGCATGCAAAATCAGAGCCTAAAATGGTCAGATCTACCCCTTTGGGCATCAAGGCACTGAATGTCCTAGCAAGACTGAGGTTTTTTCCCACCTTTTCCTGATTTGTGAGCATCTCACATTGCCCTGGACACTGTGCTCCTCAGAGGGTATCTCCAAAGGAAGCTTCAGGTCAGCCCTACACATTCTGCTGGCTTTGCCAGTTTGAACTGTCATCTGACTTGTGCTAGGATACCAAGATGATGCTCATGTTTCAATCAAAATAAGAGGAAGTTTGATTCAAGGAGAGGAACAAGAATAACATTAAAAACTATGACAAAGCCTCTGCCCACTGGTTCTGTTTAGCAACAGCCACATGATATACTGCTAAAAGTGAGTGGTATTGCAAAAGCAAATTTGGTGCACTTAGTGCAAATGAACATTGCATTTAATGCATTTAATGTAAATGAACACTGTATTCTATGTACATGCATGCTGCATTTCAGCTCCAACGCTATTTTACAGCAGGAAGGAAAAGTTGAGCAGGAGGAGCCATGTGACTGCTCTTACCAAAAGGTGGTTGAGTCAGGTTAAGGCATAGGAGGTGGTATGCTTTGGGACAGTCCTTCTTATCACACATGACCAGCTCTCCCCCATCTCCACACTGGAAACAGTTATCTTCATGCATCTGCTTCTGTTCCGTTTTTATTTTCCGTTTCTTCTGCTTTAATTTTGCATTTTTCACCTTCTCTTCATTTGCTGTTGCAAATGCTGTCTAAGAAGGAGAAAATCACAACACAGAGTCACTTATAAACCCCTGGCACTAAAATCAATTTTGGGTTATTATTTGCATGAACTTTTCTTAAACGAGATCCATTTAAAATAGTTTTTAAGCTCTAAAAGCCAGAAATGCTCATTCAGGTGTTTCCCACCAGATACAACAGCATGGCAGGGCACACTTATCAAATCTTTTAGAGACTTTCAAGGGTAAAAGGTATTAGATAGGATAAAGAGGGAAATAAATCAAACCCCTCTTTGCCCTACAAAATTTCTGGATTTGGGAGGAGAAGCTTCAGTTTCATCCACGTACCTTCGGACGCACACCCAGGAAGCCGCTGCAGTTTTCTGCTCCGCAGTGACACTCAGTCCTGCCATTGCCCAGGCAATCCAGATTATAATTGAACGTTAACTCCATTCCTAAAATTTAAAGAAAAACAATTCACCCAGATGGACACTGAGGGAAGACAGGCCTGTGACAATGACACTTCACCAGCATTTGTTACCATAAGACCCCTGCTAAAACTGGAACCTTAAGTATCATCTCCACTCCAGTGAATGACAAAGTTCCTAAACACTTCACTGGTATTAATAACTTCAAAGACAAAAAAACGTGATTCCAAGTGAGGATCTTGGCCATTGCAAGACAAAAGCAAACATGCCAAATAGTGCCATCCTTTTACCTGCAGGAATGTCACAAAGAGCAAACAGTCCAACTCTAATGTCACCATTCACTGTCCACTTCTGTGTTTCACAGTTTGGATTACAACTATGGTTCATAAAACGAGAGTAGTTCCCCTTTGGGCCAGCATCTATTATTCGGTCCTTCAAAGAAAAAGACAAAGATGTGTTTAGTACTTACAAAGCAAAAAGGTTTCCTGGTGATCAGTGACATTTGCTATCAAACAGGACATAATATTCACCTTGGTTACAGTTAGCATATAAAAATTGGTGACACTGTTCTCGTGAGCACGTTTGATCCGCAGCCGGCACTCCTCCTCGTCAATCAGCTCCCCAACATATTCATTCACAAATTCACCCTGCAAAGGAAAGGAGAACAAGCATAAGGAATCTATGCATGCTAATCATGATGATAAAGGGAAGCAGCACAGAAAAAAGCATTTCTTATAAAAAAGGCTCTAATCATCACAAAAAGTGTTACACTTTACTGGTCTAGTAGGCACAATGTGAATACCTGCACCACATACTTGCTGTCCAAGCAATAAACCCACGCAGAATAAAAGGCAGCCCTGTTCCTGCATTCAATACACAAGACAGCTGTCAAGTCTGTAAAACCCTTTCAATTTTCCTGCTTTCTTTCAAAGAGGACAAAGTGACAATTTGAAATTTAATAAAATTAATGGCTAAACCCCATGTTTAAAAGCAGTCCTCCAGGCCAATAGTGTTTTCTAAGGAAAACCAGAAGAGCTGGGACGTGACCAACACCTCAATACAGGAGTCACCATTGGGCATTGCTCTGAGCAGCCAGGCAGCTGCTGAGGGGTTAAAACACAATTCATTCACTGGAGGTACAGAGTGCAATGTTTTCACCTAGACCCACCCTGACGGCTGTCACAGCCTTGTCCTGGGTCCCTCTACCTTTTTAATGCTCCTTTTGGTCCTGAGGCCCCACCCGCGGCGCTCCGTTTTGATGATCTCGGCGTCGGGGTAGAGCCTCTTGGTGAAGCATTGGTTCTGGCAGCGCTCCCCGGCTGGGCACACCTGGGGGTGGCACTCGTACTGCAGCATCCTGTTGAGGCACTCCGACTCCAGCCCGCACGGGTTCTCGTCCGACGGCTTGCAGTTACACCGGGGAATCTCGGACAGGTCGGCCACCTGGATCTGAACCTTCCCGATAACCTTGTTGGACTGGGGAACAAAGGGGGAGAACAAAGGATGAAGACAATGCACCGGGAACACAGAGTCAACAACTGACATGAAAAGGCAAAACCAAAAAATATTATTTTATCCTGTGTTTTACCGTACTATACAATAGAACAAGAGATTCGTGAGAAGACCAGCAAAATGATTTGCATGAATTTCTTTAAGCTTCCATTGTTGAAAACCTTGGTGTAAGTACATAACTTACAATCACAAAACAGCTTGGGTTGGAAGGGACCTTAAAGACCATCCAGTCCCAACCCCTTCCATGGGCAGGGACACCTTCCACTAGACCAGGTTGCTCCAATCCCCATCCAACCCATCCTTGAACACTGCCAGGGACTGGGCAGTCACACCTTCTCTAGGCATCCTTACTCATGCACAGGGCAACTTCCTCATACATAGAATGAAAATAAAAAAGAAAGAGGCCAACTCACTTTAATGTGTTTATAGGGTGGAGGTTTCCTTGAATTCCTTTCAATTTCCAATGCCTCTTTGCTTTCTCTTTGTGCTTTCAGTTCCTGGAAACGCTTTGCTGCTTCTTCAAGTGCTGTGCAAAGAATTCAGAACAGAAAGCAATCAGCCCCAGCTGCTGCTAACCAAACATGTACATGTATCTATTTAAATTTATTTTTCTTAAGGCTAGGAACAGAACTCTATTATCAAACAGACAAGCTAAAAATCAGTTATGCAATTTATCATGAATTTATCATCAGGTACTTTCAGCAGGTACCAAGATACTGAACAATGATCCCATGCAGCAGAGCCCAATCTTAACATTTCCCCCGTTTGTGGAAGCACTGAACTGGCCCACAACAACACACAATGAGTAGGCACTTAAACACATTTTTATCTGCAGTCAAGGGATCAACACAATGCTTGGAGTTCACGTGAACACAGAACACTAGTCACATAATATTCCCATGCAGGTTAAGTGGTGATGGAGACACAAACACGTGGAATTTTTGTCATAAACCACTATAAACTTTGTTTGATTTTACCTTTCTTGAAGGTCTTGTTAATACTAGTTTGCCCCTCAGCAAAGCTTTTATCTCCTTCAACATAAGGGAAAACTCTGCCCTGGTGTACCCAATAGTAGTCATGTGAACCAAAGAAAAATACTGGGAAGTCCCCGATATCATGTTTGAGGCCCTGTATGTTGAGAGGCACAGACCTGGGATTGCAGATCTCTGCTGGCCACCACCTGCAGAGTAGGAGAAAAAAGAAGAATATAAGTTCCCTAAACCAGAGCTTCCCAGTTTCCCTAATGGGATTGAGAAATAAAAGCCAGTTTTCCTTTCTTAAGGAAATGAATTCCTTTCTCACGCAGCCAAGGCTCCCGCTGGCAATACCTGGGAAGCTCCATGTAAAACACAAGCAAAGCTCTCACTCCAAATTTTGGAAAAGCCTTCTAAGAATGTCCGTGGCCTGAGAGTGGGTTTCTAGGACCACCTGTGAACACCTTTATTGCTGCAGCTGACTAAAGCAAACACCAGCAAGGACAGCTGGGCTCTGAGCCAGCCCCTCCTTTCCCACATCGTGATCACCCTCTGCAGAGCAAAGGTGTGCGCAATCCAGAGCCCAGCACTGCCTGGGAAAAGCAGGAGCGCTGCATTTCAAGGTTGACATCCGTGCCTGACACCAAGCAGAGGAATTATTGTATTTCTAACTCTTGTTCATGATGATTGAGCTGCTTTATCTTCCTGCAATTCCAGAGTACATGAAAACATCCAAAGCATTAAAACCCCCAAAAGGTGAACTTGCCTGTAATTCCCAAGCTTGACCCAAACGATCTGCTTGTACCGCAGCTTCTTGCCAGCTTTACAGTCATTGCAATTCCAGCATCCCTCAGGCATTTCTATGCTGAGACACTCGGGGTGGAAGGAAGCTGGGCAGGACTCACAGCACAACAGTTTGCCACCTTGAAACAAAGAAGCCCGCCTTGGTTTGTAGAAGCCAGGATTTGCTCCCCCCATGCACAGCAATCAACATTCATTTAAAATCATCCACTCGAGATTCCCACTGCCCCACAGAAAAATGGCAAAAGAAGGGGATCAAGTCAAACTTAACAATGTTGGTTAAAAAGGACTGTGCAGTGCTTAACCTAAGTTGGGACTCTTAACTGTATCAGACAAAAAAGCAGCTGAGGACTTAAACACGAGGTAAGTTGGCAGGAGCAGCACCATTCCCAAGGGAAGCACTGCAGCTGGGAACAGTGCTGCCAGCTTTTAGTTCTTTGGTGATGGCCAAAGCAACCACAAAACTCCGCATTTTTAAAGAATCCTTTTTCAATCAACATTGCTCTGACTGAATCCCCAGCAATCATTAGCGAGCACCAACCCCACAGCCTATAGGTTGATCAATACTTTTCTGCTGCAAGGACAGGAAAAAGAATTGTAGTGTGTTTATTCCACAAAAAGTTTACCAGGATAAGCCCAGTACATAAAGCAGAATGAGACACACATGAGTTGTCCCTATCCCGACAATTCCTGGTGCACAGAGGGAACCTCAGCACTGGGCTTCACATGAATTTCTGAAGTTTACACTTATTTGGGCAAAAGTTGTTTTGGTTGGCTCACATTTTGGACAATCTATTACACGTGGAGAGCCACAGCACAGCTCTAAGCCACCCTCAGCAAAGCAGCTCATATAAGATGACTTGATACATTACACATACTGTAATATTTTATACATGTAGGTATATAAAATATATATATATGTTCTTATATGTGTATCTATATTTAAAAATTAACAAGATTTTGTGTCCCAGATGGAAAATCTGGGAGAGACTTGAGAGTATTCAAACCAATTTTCAATCACAGTATCAAAAGAAGTGTGAATAATCACTTTTCAAACCTTTATCAGAAAATCTTGTCCACCTATAGACTTCCCAGAATATCATTGCATTAATTGATTGTTGCATGTTACAATGAGCATTCCTTAAACAATCCAGTTGCATGACCAACACTGTATTTCCTCTGCTAAAACCAGTAAAATACAGTCATATGGATCCTCCAGAGCTCCCCAAACCCATAATGAAATTTTGAAGTATTTTTTGCAAATGTAATTTCAGAGGAAATACAGACAAATTACTGAAACATTATCCAAGATGAGAAAATGCCAAGAGATGCAAAAATCAAACAAAATCAAACACAAAACTGTCAATGCTAAGCAAGAAAAAACCCAACATTGCTCTCGGGATGCATTAGGCAGATATGGCTCAAGCTAAGCACAGGGCTCAAAATAATTCTTGTTTTCAGGAATTACAGGACTACTGCAAGCCATCGATGTCACAACGCTCAAAGCGACCTAACTTGGGCTGGGCAATGGGGCACCGGCTCTGAACGCTCCTGGGGAACCAAATTTCTGTGGGGAATGAAACATTACATCTGAGCATTGCACACAGACAGCAGGAATTGCCCCAGGAGGGATCTGGGGAGGCTCAGCCCCCCTCGGCAGCAGGAAGTGACCCCTGTCCGGAGCTGCGGGGTCCCTGCGGGGTCAGAGCCCGGCTGTGGCAAGGACCCATCCCAACGGGAGGGGATGGGGATGGGGCACTGCTGTCTCAGTGGTGGAGGTGGGACACGAGGCCCAGGGACTAGTGGGGACACACAGAGGCCAAACCTCACTGCCTTCCCCCTCTGGCACCCTCCAGAAGGACACGGCACCCACCCTCGTCCAGCCCCAAATGCCCTCTCTTCTCTCAGGATCCGCACAAGATCCGAAGCAGCACATCCCCCTCTGCTTCAAATCAGTTTAAGAAGTGGTTTTACATCATCCAGGTAAATACTGAACTGCAACAATATCGAGATCCATCTGCTTCCTCTTCACATTGCTGTGCAAACAGCTCCCCGAACCTGGAACAGCCCAGGCCAGGTAGAGAGTGACCAAATCTCTTCCAAGGAGAATTTAGTGACAGCAATTATTTTAAGCCCTTTTATATTAAAAAAAAAAAAAAAAAATTGCCAACAACACGAACACAGGCTCACAATAACCATGAGTGAAGGTCACTGAAAGCAGTCAGTGTGGGGACAAGCAGACATTTCTCCGTTGATTTAGAGAGAAAAAATAGAAAAAGCGAAAGTAAATTAAAGAGAAAGAAACTATTTTGGTTACCTTTCTCACATTTCTTTTTGGAAGCTGACGAAGGAGGAGGAATCATAGGTAATTTCATCAACTCAGCACGATTTGACTCATTCAGTAGGTAGTGGGACTTATAGGCATAGGAACTGAACAGGGGGTCTGAATGGTCCTGCACTACCAGCCCTATACGAAACAAACAGAAAGAGATGAGTTGCAATGAAACTACCCATGATTCCGTGAAGGAAAAATCAAATAAACCCAATGAACACCTCTAATGCATTATGTGGGAATGAAAAAAGGATAAAATGAAGAAAAAGGAAAGTCTGACAAAGTTTCTGCGCTAACAAAGAGGTTGTGCTGGAGAGACTCAAACTTATCTAGAAAATCTTGCAATGAAATAAGCTGCTTCTAAGCGGAATTTCAATTGGCTTTTTACCCTTCATTTGTGCATTTATAGACAAGCACAAGAAAAGCAAAAAAGTTTGAATCAGTGGGATCCCCTCTCCTTCCCACAGGGCAAAAGGAATCTCCTCTGCAGACCCGGGGTGATGGTCACTGCAGCAGGGTCGTGCTCTGAGCTGGGGCTACAGACAGAACGGACGCTGGGAATGAGAACTCACCGTCCCACTCACTACAAATCTACCCCTGAGATCTTGCCTACAGAAGTGTTTTGCTTCTATAGTTGTGCTGGAAAGCAAGGAGGGGTCAGTGTTCTGCAAGGCACCAAGGGGGAAGCACAGATGCAGGTTCTGCCCTAGGCCATGGTGGCAAAGCTCCCCCACCCAGCCCTCCCAGGGCTGCTCCAGAACAGTCCAGAACTCTGTTCCCTACATAACTCCATTCCAAACCAGGCCTTGGCAATTCTCTGTCCTGCACCAAGAAGAGCTTTTCCTTGTTACTCCAGAGAGCCAGGCAGCCCAGGTGAGAGCCCAGAGCTGCGGAGCAGAAGCGCTTGGCCAGTAACTCATGGGAAGAGCAGAGCAACTAAGCCCCAAAGAAACAGGAAAGACGAGCTACCAAGAGAGCCCCCAGTTCTCTCCCTGAGGGACATAGCTGAGGGCTGTAGAGAAGCTCTTGGATGGTGCTAAAACACTGCTGTAAGAAGACTGAGGTCAGCCCATCTGGACACACATCCCTGGGAGGATGCCTAGAACAAGGGAACCTACACATGGAATCAGGTGAACTGTAACAGGCTGACTGGAGGGTACTGCAGGGTGGTGAACAAGAAGCCTTTAAATATTTCACATTTCAAGTACCTCACTGTAAGCAAGTTTGTATATTTTGTAGATTGTCTCTCATCTACATTTCTCACTTCAGTAACTGCATCTAAGTATGAAGTCTCTGCTTCTGATAGCGACTAACACTAATTAAATAACCATTCTCATAGAAGTGCCTGAGGATTTCTAAAGCATTCAGTTCCCCATTTCTTTCTGAGCAGGTGCTCAGTGCTCCAGCCCCAGGTACTGTCCTCAGCACTCTGGCTCCCGATTCCAGCCAGGCCTGGCAGAAACAAGGCCCACAAGAATGTTCTAGATGAACAAGTCCAGAGTTGCTCCAAGACACGGAGGATTCAAGCAGTGGCAGTGGTTTGTAACTGTTCAAGTTCTCCTAATTAAGATCTGGGGAATACGCAGGACAGGGAATTCCATCTGCCAGGGCTCAAGAGGTTATTTAGATTGCCAGGAGAAAATACAGACTCATGCAGTTTCATCTCTGATGGAGCCAGATTCAGGTATAAAGAGAATTACTAAAGAAATGTAAAATGGAAAAAAAAAAAGCATGAAAATTTCCTTCCGCATTTCTTGCCATTCTGAGATCTGTAATTATTACTCTGCTCTTGCCAAGTCAAGGCAAACTAAACTTCCACCTGAATGAACACCAAGTGAAAACAAAACTTCAGGATCCAGTTCACTTTCATTTCCCTATTAGTGACTCACAGAACTGCTGAAGAGAACACATCCAGTATAAACTGCTGGGATTCTGTAGAAGCTACATATTAATGTTATTCCAATGCCTAAGAATAATGGTACTTTTGAATCTTGAGACCAAAGCAGCTGCTGCACCAACATTTTTTTAAGCTGCTCTCTGGCAGAACCCTGGTGACTGACGAGCCATAAAAGTAACAAGTGGGGAAAAAAAAAAAGTTAAAAAGAAAAAGAAAAAAAAGAGAACTTTGACATATGGAAAAGCCCAGCATGAAACTTGCTCATACAGTACCGCTGAAGGTTTTCTTTCAAAGTTCTCAAATGTGATGGCAATTATAAACTGAGTTTTTCTAGTTCATGAATAAATCCCACCTTTTAGCCTTAAAACTTAAACAGTTTTAAGTTTGTAGTAGTGGAAGAATCCCCATATAAGTCTGCTTAATACAGTGATTAATAACACAGCAGCCATTCTCAGCATGCAAAGGCTGGAATTGGGGGATTGGGATCTGTTTTTCCCTACTGGCAGAACAAGCCAGCCTGAGTGCCTATTGCTGCTTCTGGCTATTAAATGTTATGGACCAACACAGCAAGTGGAATCTCATGAGGACTGCTGACCAAAATAAAATAAAATTAAATTAAATTAAATTAAACTAGATAAAAAATCCCAGGCAGCATTTAATCCCAGCAAGCCCTAAGGGAGGAGTTCCTCATGAAACACTATTTTTATCACTAAACTGCACAAGTGACAACAGAACTACAAAACAGGGAAAAACCAAGTGTCTCACCTCTTGCACAAACGAAACAAAAGCCTACATTTACAGCAGATGAGGAGTGAGTCCTTTTGGAATGGTTACTACAGATGAGGATGTGGGATGACACAAACAAGCTTCCTGCAGCGATGCAGCCGTCTCCCGAGTGATAGGCAACGGGGCAGCGCAGACATCTCGCCATGCGACCTGCTCAACAGAACACAGCGAAAGGCACACGTCACCCAGGGGCACAGCATCATTTGGGTTGGAAAAGACCTCCAAGACCATCAAGGACAACCAATGCTCGGGTCAGGATAGGGCAGACTTCCCCAGAGGCAAAGGCAAGGCTGGGTCTATCCCAATGGCAGTACTGGGTTAAGAAAAGAAACACCTACATCTTTTTTCTAAGGAAAGTTTCACAAATATTACCCCTTAACTTTCACTTTAAAATTGTTAAGAAAAATTTCCATTCTACAGTCTATTTGTTTGGTTTAAACATTTTGGTTCATTTCTAAAAGAGAACTTCATTTCTTTTTCCTTGAAAAATAATTGTTCACAAGGCCATTACAAACTATCTGGCCTCGTACTATGAACCCTTGGCTTCCACTAAACCCAGCACCAAGAGCTGACCAGGTGTGTGGATCCAGGTACACTGCACAGTGTCAAGGTGCCAGCTGCTTCCCACCCATGAGATATTTCAGTTGACGACCTCACTGAGGAGGAAACCCTCGTTCCTTGCTGCGTAGTGTGTTACAGAGAGTGGAACTGGATGAATTGTTACTGTGATGATGCCGTTGAGCCTCCTCCCTGCTCAGAGCAGCTGCCCTCACCTTTGCTGGCTTTATGCATGTCCTTGTCCATGGAGCAGGCAGTGCAGCAGTGCTGCGGGCAGCGGAAGCCCCGGGACTCGAACAGGGCCGTGGCAAACTTGCGCACACAGGCCTCGTGGTAGAACTTCCCGCAGGTGCTGACGGAGCAGCGCTTCACATCTTTGCCAGGGAGCTTGCAGGAAAAGCACGTGTGCTCTCCTTGTAAAAGAAGGAATAAGGAATCCCGATCGTAAAAGCCAACTCTGAGATACAGATATTGTCCAAACAAATTCTGAAGCCAACAGACTGCGAGCAATACAGGATTCTTCCCATCCAACAGGCACGCTGGTTACTGTGATCCACAATAACATTGGAGCTGTTGCTCACATAAAAATCTCTTATTCCAAGTAAAACCCTAAGCAGTTCATTACTTTTTTTCTTATGAGGCACTTGCTAAATGGAAAATGAGAATTTAGTCTCAGAGGTTAAAAAAGTAGTGAAATAACCCCAACTTACTCACAAACTCTTGGAAAGCACCATCTGACCAGAATGTGGCTCCTGAGCAAAGGGGGAAATCCCTCCCAGTTTTCCAGGCACAGGAACACACTCACCATTCTTACACTCGGTGCAGATGAACTTTTCCTCAGGCATGGCCTTCAGGCCGAGACACTCCAGGTGGAACACGCTGCAGCACTCGCCCTCGCAGGCCAGCAGCGACTCGCCAGTGCTCTCGCAGATCTGCAACAGGCAGAGGGCTCAGCAGGGAACGGGGCACCCCAAAATGCCAGTGACTGCCAGGTGGTAACAAGAGGAACTGCCTGGAATTGCTTCAGAATTAGGGTAAGGCAAGAGAACTGAACCTGGCAAGTCTCCGGGCCGAAGACAACCCCAGCACTCCCCGCACCCTGCTCTGGGGTACCAGTGTGAGCCAGGACAGAGCCAGGAAAGGCACTACAGCATCCACCTGCACTCCTCCATTTCTCAGGGAACAAGCTGCTCTTGCTCTTCAGGTCCTTTACTGTCAACCAGGAAACTGGCCAGAAGATTCCAGGATTTTTTTTTTCAAAATACTGAAAAATTCTCACTCTGCCCTATCCCGATCAACCATCTGGAATCTTCAAATGGAGCAGAAAATGACATTTATTTTTCTACTGATGCTGGCAGGTATAGATTAGACACCACCTTCCAGCTGCTGAGCTTTCTGGCCTGCAGGAGGGCTTAGGAATCATTTAACATGAATCATTTCCAGAGCATAAAAACTCCTAAAAGACTGGGTATTTTATCTGAGGTCAAATTAAGAGAACTAACAGAAACAGGGGATAGATATTTAGTATCCATCACTTCAGGTATCACCAGTTACCTGACAAACAGTGTCTTTTTTACTTGTTCCAGTTCCTCTCCTGGACAGGCTGGAGTCCACCGACTGCACATCCGAGGCATCGGCGTCGGCAGTGGCTGAGGGGCTGTCTGAACGCTTCCCAAAACTGCCCTACAAACAGGAAAAATCCACGGCACTCAAACCAGACAATTCCAAAGGACAACCACACTGGGAAAAGTATTTCTGTCACTGTTGATCAAAAGACCATTTGGTAGGTCAAGAGACACAAAGGTCCTCCTGGAAAGGTGCTGAACTTCACTGGGATGACACAAGTGCTGCCTTCTTGATATATTTCACCTGCACAAGCCAAACACCATAAGGAGCTCTCTTACTTTTCCAGACACTCCTTGGAGTTACACCAGATACAGCAGCATTTCCCAATTCTCCAAAAATTTCAAACCTTCCACAGAGCAAACCATAATCTAAACCAATGCTTTGCCAGACAAAGTAGCAGGAAAATTTGTAAGTAAACATTGTATTTGCATAACAAACCCATGGAGGGGATTAGAAGGAAAAAGACTGGACTTTATGTTTTCAGACAATAAAAGACTCAAAATGTGTAGAAAAGTGTTCATATATTTAGCAATAATCAACTGAAAAGCATCTTGTACACTGACAGCTTAATCAGGTCCCTGTGAGAACCAACACACCTTTACCTGTAAATCATTGAGTCCTCTGGAATCAGAGTCAGACGTGTCCCTGTAGGCTGAGCTGGTCAGTTCCATGTCCGTGGAGGCACGACTTCTCTTCTTTAAGGGTTTACAGGAGTCTGAAATCTCACTGGCACCTTAACACAACATGCTAAAATTAGCTTTAATATATGTTCTCAACTTTTTGCTTAAAATTAATAGAGGAAAGAAAGATGAGAGCCTGGATTACATTATCTGCCTTAATTTTCAGTTTGCAGTTTTGTTACTAGTTGAATTCTCCCTGAAACTCATTAACTGAAAACCAGCTTAGGCAGAGTTTTTGACAAACTTCTTAACATGGCAACACAGTGCAGGAAAGTAATAAATTGTCTCTAAGGGAGGATAAGTCCTTAGGAGATTTCCTCGTCACCATCCATCTTTAACTTTGGCTAAGCAGAGACTTTTAAGAAATGCCCAGAAGGACTTAGCTGCTTACAGCATATGAACAAACACCATCCTTGCCTCAGCAATGCACAAGGACCAGAACCCCAAACACAGCCCATCCCCAGGCAAGTCCAGCTTAGCCCCACAGAGCACCAACCCTGTGGCTCACATGGAACAAAGCTGCTGCCCAAGGGTGATGAGCCACCAAGTTCAGTTGAGTTCACTTTCACCTGCCACTCACCTTTCTGCAACCCCGTCTTCACTGCTGCCAGTGGAACCGTTTCAACCTGTTTGAAAGGAAAATCCACAGTTAACACCAGAGGAAAGTTTCTCCCTAGTACCAAAAAGCAAACAGGTCAGTTCAAGGGGTTAGAATTCGGGCGGGAGCTGCCATCCCCTCCTCAGCCCGAGCCTCCGCATCCCGCTGGCTTCACTCCTGCCTACGCTGGTGCCCGGAGCCGTGGCAGCCACGGGGCACCAGCCGGGTCCTTGCACTCTCTCCCTGTGGGCATGAAGGTGACGGGAGCGCTGCATCCGTGTCCAGCAGGCAGGAGCGGGGGCCTTTGGGCAGCCACCCCTGATGCTGTGCAAACCCCACACCTGTGTGAGCACACGTTCCCCTGGGCAGGGGTGACACTGGGCTAGTGAGACACAGTGCGGGGCCACTCGGGTGCTCCCAGCAGCATTCCCTGGAGCTCCTGGAGCCCTTCCTCCCCGTCTAGAGCTCTGCACGGGCCCCCCCGGGTGCCGTGGTGCAGGGCTCTACACAGCTGGAACTCGAGGGCACAGGCACTTCAGCAGACAAAGGTACAAGCTTACAATCTTGCAAAAGCACTTCCAGTCCTTGACCCTATGGAGAAGTTTAGGAACTGTTCTGCCAACATACATGGAAGATGTGGGAATTTGGTGACAGGGTAATATTTACGGAAGAAAGCTGTTGCCTAACATCCTGTTTTTAAGGTTAAGAATTACAAGTTATTTCTTTGCAATGGGGTTACATATGCATGGAGAAACACATTTAGTAAATATTTAAGGATTATTCTATAATTTTTTTAAAAAATATTTTATTTTGTTGTACAATAGGTAAAAACATACAGTAGAAGGATTTGTATAGGATACATTTTGTAATACAAATATAAAATCTAAACAATCACTTTTATTTCTCCACTAGTCACTGTAACAGTAGCATCAACATTTTGTTTTTCCCATTAATTGTACTCGTTCCAGTTATAATTTTATACCAAGTTGTTGCAGACTAACTGGGGAATCAAGAAAACTTGACTTTGGGTAACAAATATTGTTGCATAATTGTAAGAAGTTAGTAAGATTTTTTTTTTTTAAATATAACTTAATACATTCAAGGTTTTGAGCATTACAGTGCCCCTGGGTTTCACTCTCGTCAGATACTTCTCCTGAGAAAAGCACTTTAATTAATGTCCACAGACTGAGTCAGCCAGGTAAGAGAAGCACATGAAGCCACCTGGCATCCATGAAGTTCATCTTGTTGGTTCTTATACCTTTGTTAAATTAAGAAACCTTTACAAACATAAAATAACTCTTTTGAACAGGGGAGGCTGCAACACCTCATGCCAAGAGGCTCCACGGACCACATCGGGTGTCACACACCCAATATTTAAAACGCTTTAAAGTTTCAGCAAGAAACTGCCTCGAGCTGGAGCACCCCTCTGCTGCACAGCAGTGCAGAAATGCTGCAGCATCAAAGGAAAAATAAGGAAAAAACACCCAGAAAAAGGAAGTGGGTTCACTTTCAGTCTCTGAAGTGAAGGAAGTGCAAAACAAAGCGCAAAGGGCAAAGAATAAATTAAAGAGATAAAAATATTTTTTCCCCTTCCCATATAAATCTTCATCCTGACTGTCCCTCTTTAAAAATTCTCATTGGGAAAAGCTAAACTATGAAACATTTATATAAAATTCTCAGCTTTCAGACAGAGGCCCTTGAAGGAAAAATCAACCATGCAAGGAGAAGAACCAACAACTTTGACAAACTTGTTAAAAGTGTATGCAGGTTTTAATATTTCTGTCCATCCACTGCACTCTGCTACTCATTTCCACGCAGAAATTTCTTATCATTAATTTTTTTTTAAAGCAACAACATTTGTCTATCTGACATCCAGATTAAAGGAATGCCCTGTACACGTTAGAACTATTTCAGGAAAAAATGGTATATCCCAGAACTGTTTTGCTGATGTCTGCCAACATGAAAGTCTGACTATTCATCTTTAAGTGAAATCATCCTTGAAGTCCATTTTCAGAAGTGGTCAAATTAATCACTCTAACTTCATTTGAAAAACAAAACCTCAACACAAACCAGCAGCTAAATCAAGAGCCAAAGGAAGGAACCTGGTGGCAATTCCATCCAAGAGAAATCACTGAAACAAACCCATTTTGCTCAGAACAGAAATCTCAAAGGAAACATGGCAGGTTCATTAGGAGTCATCCATCACTGCGTTCCCACTTCCATAGCCTGACTGATACTGAGAAGATGCCAGTAGCAGAGTCACAGCAATGGCATTGACAGGGGGATTTCATGGAGGATAGTCCAAACCGAAACCCGATGGGGAAAAATGGAGAAAAATAAAAAGGCACCAATATAAGCCACAACATTTATGAATACGATATATTTTAACTCTCTACATGGAGGAAGCCAACCTGCTCCTTTTTGATCTTCTTCTTTGGCACAACTTCGGTGGATTTCTCAGACTCGGAGCGGGTTCGAATCGATCTTCTCTGTTGCTTCTTTTCTACAGAACCTGAAGAAGGAAAAAGGTTTCCATTACATGATTCCTTGTATTTCTGAGGAACACCAAGATGTGCAACACCAAACCAACAGGTAAAGGAATGAAACCAAGACTTTGTCCTCTTTTGAATGTTTTATTTTTAAATTCAGTTCCAAGCTATTGACCAGCTGGTGCTGTGGCTGCAGACACACATTCTGATTCCAGAGACAGATCAGCTTCAGAAAACAGACACCAGGAACAGAGTGGAACAAAAGGCTGGACCTCAGCTTAGGGCAAACAGATTTCCACAATCCATAATACACCTCTCAGGCACAGTCTTCACTTGGTTAATTTTGAACCAAACAGTCCATCTTTGGTGTTTTGGGAAGGTAGCCACAACCAACTCCTTGAACAAAAACAAACTAGAAATTTCGGATGCAAAGCACAGCTTCAGGATCTCCCCCAAAACACCAGTTCTGTGCCCCCCTCTGTGGGGTGACGGCCTCTGTCACACAACTACAGCCAGCCCCCCGCTGCACCACCTGCAGCCACACCAGACCTCAATGCTCACCTGAAGGTTTCAAGGTGAAGAAAAACCTCAGTGCAAACAGAAGCATCGACCACGATGTGTTATCGTCATTAATGAATGTGAAAAACAAGTTTTTAAAGTATTACCATACAAAACAAACTCAGATTAATGAAGGATATTGTGACATTTCAACAGAAGAAGAGGGAGCTACTGGGTTTTTGGCAACTAAGGCTGGCAAAATCAAAAGACCTTTCTGTGCTCCAGCACCTCCCAAACAGGCATATCGAGAACCATGGACACGATACTCAACACCATGGGCAGCTGTTGGAACAAGCACACACTCAGAGCTGACAGGAAACTGGCACCCAAGGATTTACAAACACCTGCTGGGAAGCATTATTCTGGGTTTTCAGTCTGGGAGGTTTCACCTAAGAAGACACAACTGTGAAATACTTTGTTTTCTTCCAAGCAAAACTGCAAACATTTGGGAGCTGACTGTGCCAGCCAGATGTACTGTTAGGAGCTGTAAACCTGCCTGGTCTTGTCAGGAGATCACGTATCTAGAGACACACACAGGCTTGAACCAGACTGAAACACAGCCTTGCAAAGGACTTTGGAGAAAAAAATTAAAATTCCTCTTGATCCATTGGATGAGCATTTTTCCCATGGCTGCATGGCTCAGGAGTGTCTCAGTAACTGAACTATCCAGCTGGAAAAGTTATCATGTTACAATAATTGGATTTCTGAGGGGAAAAAATTGTTGTTCTTCAAGGGAAAAAACTTTTACAGCACATTAATTAATGAATAATAGCAGTTAGTTATTAATAATTTAGAAGTTAATGACTCAGGTCAACATCCATCATGTCCATCCACGTGTAACTTCTGGTTCCAATAGGCCCCATCCCTTGAGGGACTCCCACAGCTGCAGTGGGTCTCCACATCAGAGCTGGGCAACATCTTTTGTCACTTTGCTGTGTGACCAAAATCCCCTGAACCAGCTTCAGGTAAATTTGAGCAGATGTGACCAACAGTTACTTAAACCAAGAATGGATTTTCTCCTTGTGCTGCCCTGCTGAAGGAAATAAGATCAAGCCCTGGATCAGAGAACTCCAGAACTGGAGTGCCTAATGTTGGCTGACGGCAACACTGATCACTGCAACGGGCAGTTCTCCTCTTCCCGCTCTCCAAGGATCCAGCCATCACCTTCACAATGCTCCTATCCTATCTTCAGGCATATTTTCATCCAAAGTTTCAGGACAGATGTTGGACCAGCCCTCCACCTTGCTGGAGATAAGTCCTAGTTCAGTGTCTGCAGACCAGAGGCACCAGGGATTCTCAGGGCTGCTCTTGCAGTAGCAGATTTCAAACAGAATTATCTTCCCGGCATTATTGAATTCTGTGAATCTAACTGCAGGTTATCAATAAGGACTCCCAGGCTCAGCCTGGGAAATACTTTACCGTAAAGGGATTCTGAAGTTCCGGTGACCTTACATTTGAAAAAAGGACTTGGCAGTTATGTACCACAAGAGGGGACCAATAACTGGACTTTGGAAATGGCTTTGAGAGTGACTGTTTGGAGCGTGCACTGCAGGAAAGCTCAGGCACTTACAGGGTGTTAGCAGGTGGAGTGTTACGTATCCAAAAAGCCTAAGAAAACGAAAAAAGAGAGGCTCAGAATTCTCACCCCCTACGTCTTGAGGAGCCATAGGGAAGCTGAAGCCTTTAGACCCCAGGTGAGAGAAGCAGAACAGCGATGGCCTCTCCTGCTGCAAGGCAATTCAAGTATCCACAGCAACCACAGCTGGAAAGAACCACCACTGCCAACAGCAGGGGAAACCTCATTCACACCAGGAAATCTGGAGTACCTGGCCTGTGTGCTGCAGTCCCAAACACGCTCCATAAACCAGCGTATCAAATAACCCTGCCTAAACACTGCACACGGACAGAACCTGAAATGCGTTTGCAGAGGACTCATGGATGCTGACCACTGAGATTTCTGACTCTGGTTCTCATTCATTTCATGTTTGGAAAGGGAGAAATAATCAAACAGATGGATAGTTAAAGCAGAAGTGACGCCTGGCAACATTATGAGATTCAAATAGCTCATTCAAGGTTTTCCCATTTCAGGCCCAGGTTCCATTATTTGCTTCAGTGGTTCTTTTCCCTCAGACCTGATACTTCAAAACTCACTGCTTTATGATGCGGCCCCTGAGACAGCTTCAGAAGGCAAGCACCACCTCCCCTGGTCGATGAAGTTAGTTAAAGTGGTTTTTTTAAAATCCCTGTTCTTTAACAGGCCATGCAAGAACGCAACAACAAAGCCTAGGG